>NC_059260.1:5371388-5571388 GCF_017591435.1 Portunus trituberculatus | reverse complement strand
TGACCTGGGCTTGTATGCTTAAACACATCAATGCATCACCTCCACTATTTCAAAAGGCTCTATTTAAATTCAGACGAGTTTTTTAAGGCCTCTGTACATTTGTAGAGGCAGAATGAAAAGATCTTTGTATTATTAAATGGAGAAACACTCTTGAAAACCCCGCTGATCATCTCTGTGGCCTTGGAAAATACTCGTGGTGAGAAATAAAGGCGGTTTTTAATATGGACCCTGATCTCACCCTAACTGCCTAGGGGGACCTGCGGGACATCAGGTAGGGGAGCATTGAATCGAGTCATGTGTTGCAGAGAGGTCGGAAATCAACATTTAAAAATCATTCATAAAATATCTGAAAATATTTTGACTGTGGTGGCAGCGACTTTTTTTTTTTTCTTTTTCTTTTTTTTTTTTTTTTTTTTTTTTCTTTTAGCTTTGGAACGTCGCTTTTGAGTCATGAAAAGGTGGATTTGTTGCAGAGTTTCGTGTGGTGGTTCAGGAAAAGGTGGAATCGCGGCGGAAAGCTGAACACTTCCGGACCCATGTCAGTTTAAAAGGAGGAACCATTGAAGTTAAGGATGAACTTTCGTACCAAGGGGGAAAAAATAAAAAAAGCTTAAAAAAAATAAAGAAAAGAAAAAACGTATAAAGTTGTCGAAGATGGTGGAGATAACTGAACTCTTGAACCAGAAAAAGAAAAATGTTATCATGCGCTTATTTTTTTTTTTTTTTTTTTCTCGCATGTTTAAAAGATAAATAAAAACTCTCGTACCGGAATGAACTTTTGTACCTAAAAAAAAAAAAAGAAAATATTATCGTGCATCTTCTTACTCATATCTTAAAAATAAAAACGTAAATAAAAGCTCTCGTACCGGAATGAACTTTTGTACCAGAAAAGAAAAATATTACTCGTATGTTAAAAAAAAAAAAGAAGTAAATTAAACTCTCGTACCGGAAAAGAAAGTTATCATACATCTTGCAGGACAAATAAAAAAAATATCAAGAAAAATACATCCTACAAATGACTCGATGGACAAGAAATAAAATCATAAAAAAAAAAAAAATAGTTATCGTACAATTTTTCCACTTGTGCAAATTGAAAAAAAGAAAAAAAAAAAGAAAGAAACTCGTACCGGAAGAGATAACTGTCGTACTTGCAAGAAAAAGGAAGAGATAACTGTCGTACGTGCAAGAAAAAAAAAACCTCGTACCTAAAGAGATAACTGTCGTACATGCATACTAACAAAGAGTGAAGTCAATACCAAACTATCGTACCAGGAAAAGATGAATGATAATATGAAAAAAGGACAAGAACATGAATGATAATATGAACATGAATGATAATAAGAACATGAATGATGAAATAAGAACATGAATAACAATGAATAAAAATGAAAACAACAATGAAAAAATTAAAACAACACGAAAAACAATGAATAAAAATGAAAATAACAATGAAAAAATGAAAACAACACGAATAACAATGAAAAAAAATGAAAAAAACAAGAATAACAATAAAAAAAAATGAAAACACGAAAAAAAAATTAAAACAACAAGAATAACAATAAAAAAATGAAAAAAAACAAGAATAACAATGAAAAAAAATGAAAATAACAATGAAAAAATGAAAACAAATGAAAATAACAATGAAAAAATGAAAACAACACGAATAACAATGAAAAAAAATTAAAACAACAAGAATAACAATAACAATGAAAAAACACGAATAACAATGAAAAAGATGAAAATAATAGCATGAATGACAATATGACGCCGATGAGAAGCGATGGATGGTGGCAGAGGGAGACAGGAGGTAATGAAAGGTGTGCACAGTGACAGGATGGAGGGAATGGAGGCAAACTGTCTGCTGGGATGTTCTTCAATACAGATTGGTGTTAGTCTGGAGGGAGTGATGAGGAGAGTGGAGATGTGGAGGGAGTGATGAGGAGAGTGGAGATGTAGAGGAGTGTTTTCCTTCTCCTCTTCCTCCTCTTCCTTTTCCTCTTTGTCTTCCTCTTTTTTCTTGCCTTTTTTTCTTTCTTCTTTTCTTCGTGTTTTTTTTTTTTTTTTTTTTTCTTTCCTCCTCCTCCTCCTCTTCCTCTTCCTTTTCCTCCTCTTCCTCCTCCTCCTCTTTTCTTCTTCTTGGTCTTTTTTCTTCTTTTCTTATTCTTGTTCTTCTTGTTCTTGTTTTTTTCTTTTATTTCGTCTTCCTCCTCCTCCTCCTCCTCCTCCTCCTCCTCCTCCTCCTCCTCCTTCTCTCCTTCTTCTCTTCCTCTTCCTCTTCCTCCTCCTCCTCCTCCTCCTCCTCCTCCTCCTCCTCCTCCTCCTCCTCCTCCTCCTCCTCCTCCTCCTCCTCCTCCTCCTCCTCCTTCCTCCTTTTCTTGTTTTTGTTCCTTTTGTTAATGTTCTTTTTCTCTTTTCTCATTTTCCTCTTCCTCGTTATCTTCCTTTTAGTTCTCTTCCTTTTTTTCTTGTTCTTGTTGATGTTCTCTCTCTCTCTCTCTCTCTCTCTCTCTCTCTCTCTCTCTCTCTCTCTCTCTCTCTCTCTCTCTCTCTCTCTCTCTCATTTCTTCCTCCTTCTTGCTTTTCTTTTCTTTTTTTTTTTTTGATAATGTTCTTTCTCTTTCCTCCTCCTCCTCCTCCTCCTCCTCCTCCTCCTCCTCCTCCTCCTCCTCCTCCTCCTCCTCCTCCTCCTCCTCCTGCAGCATTAGAGAGAGAGAGAGAGGTCAGGAGTTAAGCTTTTACTTCTCTAATGCAACAGAGAATGAATAAACTTTGCTTCTGAGAGAGAGAGAGAGAGAGAGAGAGAGAGAGAGAGAGAGAGAGAGAGAGAGAGAGAGAAAGTTCAGAGGTGTTAATTACTCTCTCTCTCTCTCTCTCTCTCTCTCTCTCTCTCTCTCTCTCTCTCTCAGAACCGTAGAACCACAGAAGCACATTTTTTTAGAACCTCCAGGCTGGTCAGGAAGAAGAACCATGAAAATTTGGATTCGACAGGAATATAGAACCATAAAGCTTTAGAACCACACAATATATGAATTAGAAAACGGGAATTTAAACACGAGTGAACCTTAGAACCGTAATATATATAAACCAGTATACAGTTTCTTAGAACCAGAACCACGTAGAACCTCGTAATTTTTTGAACCAGAACCACGTCATTTTTTAGAACCAGAAATATAAAGCATGAATTTTTAGAACCACAAAAAAACTGGGCATTTCTTAGAACCAGAACCACTAAGAACCATGCATTTTTAGAACCAGGAACACATAACGCGCGCATTTTTTTGAGCCAGAACCACACAATTTTTATAACTAGAACCAAACAGAACCACACTATTTTTGGAACTAGAACCACATAGAACCACAATTTAAAAACAAGAACCACAAACATCTTAGAACCAGAACCACACAGTTTTTATAACTAGAACCACACAATTTTTTGTACCAGAACCACATCAAACCACACATTTTTAGAACGAGAACCACACAGAACCATTTATTTATATTTAGAACCAGAACCACATAACCTCAGAATTCTTAGAACTATAGAACCACTCAGCACTATATATTTTTAGAACCAGAACCAGGCATTTTTAGAACCGGAACCACAAAGAACTAGGCAGTTTTAGAACCAGAACCATAAAGAACCATGCAATCTTTAGAACCAGAACCACACCATTTTTATAAGTAGAACCACAAACATTTTAGAACCAGAAACAGAACCAGGCCATTTTTTAGAACCAGAACCACATAAAACCTCACAATTCTTAGAACCAGAACCACAGAGAACCACAATTTAAAAACAAGAACCACAAACATTTTAGAACCAGGCAATTTTTTGAACCAGAAACACACAGAACCACAATTCAAAAACAAGAACCGTACAAAAATATCCACAACAAATAGAACCAAGAACTACAGAACCACCCTTCCCCAGCACCCCCCTCTCCCACACACACACACACACACAACAGGACATCAGGACACCCCCCACCAGCACCCCAGCTTAAATACCCCCCATCTCATAGCCACCTGACACACACACACACACACACACACACACACACACACACACACACACACATGATGGTGTTTGCTTCCGGCGCTGTGACAGTCTTCATAAAACAGGAAAAGACGTGTTTGAGAATGGGATGGTGTGTGTGTGTGTGTGTGTGTGCGCTCTCTCTCTCAGTTAAGTGTTTTGAGAACCGCAAATGTACATAATGAATTGTAATATGTGTTATGTAAATATGTAGCGTTTGGAAAGACGAGAGGAAGTTAAGACGTGCTTGCTTCCTTCATTTTTTTTTTCTGAGTGTTTTTTTCTGTTTTATATGCGAATTAAAGACGGTACGAATAGTGAACCGGCTTACTCGACCAAATGAAAATAAAACTACTAGGCTGCTATTACAACTATGCTTCTGCTAGTACTACTATCACATTTACTATTAAGAGCACAAAAAAAAAAACACAAGGATTCATAGTTGTTGTTCTTGTATTTGTTGATAATGTTGTGATGATGATGATGATAATAATGATAATGATTACTACTACTTTGGTTATTATTATTATTATTATTATTATTATTATTATTATCATTAATTTCATTGTTATCATAAATTTATCTATATCATCATCATTTTATCAAGTTATCCTCATCATTATCGTTTCATTTATTCTACTCACCACCACCACCACCACCACCACCACCACCACCACCACCACCACCACCACCACCACCACCACTATCTTCATCCCTCATCACAGCCTGTCCTTGGTGACGCGCCTTGGTCACACGAGAGAAGGAAAAACAGGGGAAACATCAGGTAGGAGTTAGGAGTTTAATTTCGCACACCACCACCACCACCACCACCGCCGCCCGTGATGATGGCGTGGCAAGTGGCAACCTCCCGTACCCTTCCCCTTTCGCCCTCACCACTCCCCCCACTCCCCCACCGATCAGTCAGTCACCTATATGTAATCCAAGTAATTCAGGATATGTAACTCAACTGCTAGCAATCAATCAGCCACCTTTATGTAATCCAAGTAATTCAGAATATGTAACAACAAATACCCTCCAATCAATCAGGCAAAATTGTGGTGATCAACAGGACAAAAAAAAAAGAAAGAAAGAAAGAAAGAAAGATGATTCCTGTATGTGTGTCTGAATGGTGTCAGGGAACGTGTGTGTGTGTGTGTGTGTGTGTCAGATCTTGAGGCAAACTGTGGTGTGTCCTTGTGATAAAGTGTGGTGGTCAACAGAAAACCAGTATCATCAACATCATCAACATCATCAAGCTACGATGTGTCTTCAACTCGGGAGCCATTTTGCGATTGGCTTAACCCCTTCAGTACCATCACACGTTTCCATATTCATTCTGCTTACTAAATGGTGATTCTATACAGCTTCAGAAACTTCTGCGGGGATTAATATAGTGAAGACTGGCCATTTAATCTCTTGACCTCCACAGACCCTTCCTAATGTCAATAAAATCGTGTATAGTGAAACCAAATGTACTAAGCCATGAGGTGAGGCCAATTAATCCCCACAGCATTGCCATATATCACCCGTTACTTCGAAGACAACAGAGGAACTTCTTCACTTAACTCATATATGGAAGCGTTGTAGGGATTATCGGCCTTACCTTATGGCTCAGTATATTTTGGTTTTCCTGTAATCACACCCAAGACTCGTAAAAATGCGTCCCAGTACTGAAGGGGTTAACATGTGCAGAGAAGTTTGTACAGCGGTTGTTTCATTCCAGAATTATTAATGGTGGGGACTGAAGAAAACCCTTTGGAAATTATTATTGTTATTCTTCTTATCATTATTATTATTATTATCATTATTATTCTATTTATTTTGTCATTCTATTTTTTTTTCTTTTATTCATCATCATTTCACTTTCTTAACTCATAATCATCATCATCATCATCGCTTCATTCATTTAACCAGCCATTACTATCATTACTATTTTATCTATTCTTCTCACCACCACCACCACCACCACCACCACCACCACCACCATTTCATTCATCCCTTACCACTTGCACGCTTTATAGGCCGTTCAAAATACAATAGAGGCTGATTTTTTATTTACTTTTTTTTATGTAAGAGGGAGAACTAACACGGGCAAAAAATAAAAAAAAAAAAAAAAAAGCCCAGTTGAATTGTTGTCTCCATAAAAGAATCAAGAAAATGAGTCAAAATTCAGGAACAAATCTCATCCACCTCTCATCACAGCACACACCATCTCATCCACCTCTCATCACAGCACACACCATCTCATCCACCTCTCATCACAGCACACACCATCTCATCCACCTCTCATCACAGCACACACCATCTCATCCACCTCTCATCACAGCACACACCATCTCATCCACCTCTCATCACAGCACACACCATCTCATCCACCTCTCATCACAGCACACACCATCTCATCCACCTCTCATCACAGCACACACCATCTCATCCACCTCTCATCACAGCACACACCATCTCATCCACCTCTCATCACAGCACACACCATCTCATCCACCTCTCATCACAGCACACACCATCTCATCCACCTCTCATCACAGCACACACCATCTCATCCACCTCTCATCACAGCACACTCCATCTCATCCACCTCTCATCACAGCACACACCATCTCATCCACCTCTCATCACAGCACACACCATCTCATCCACCTCTCATCACAGCACACACCATCTCATCCACCTCTCATCACAGCACACACCATCTCATCCACCTCTCATCACAGCACACACCATCTCATCCACCTCTCATCACAGCACACACCATCTCATCCACCTCTCATCACAGCACACACCATCTCATCCACCTCTCATCACAGCACACACCATCTCATCCACCTCTCATCACAGCACACACCATCTCATCCACCTCTCATCACAGCACACACCATCTCATCCACCTCTCATCACAGCACACACCATCTCATCCACCTCTCATCACAGCACACACCATCTCATCCACCTCTCATCACAGCACACTCCATCTCATCCACCTCTCATCACAGCACACACCATCTCATCCACCTCTCATCACAGCACACACCATCTCATCCACCTCTCATCACAGCACACACCATCTCATCCACCTCTCATCACAGCACACACCATCTCATCCACCTCTCATCACAGCACACACCATCTCATCCACCTCTCATCACAGCACACTCCATCTCATCCACCTCTCATCACAGCACACACCATCTCATCCACCTCTCATCACAGCACACACCATCTCATCCACCTCTCATCACAGCACACCCATCTCATCCACCTCTCATCACAGCACACTCCATCTCATCCACCTCTCATCACAGCACACACCATCTCATCCACCTCTCATCACATGCACACTCCATCTCATCCACCTCTCATCACAGCACACACCATCTCATCCACCTCTCATCACAGCACACTCCATCTCATCCACCTCTCATCACAGCACACACCATCTCATCCACCTCTCATCACAGCACACACCATCTCATCCACCTCTCATCACATGCATACTCCATCTCATCCACCTCAACCCACCTCACTATTTTAATCCCTCGACTCACAATCGAGAGGGCCGGGTTCGAGTCCCGAGGCGGCGAGGCAAATGGGCGCGGCTCTTAATGTGTGGGGTGTGTTCACCTAGCAGTAAATAGGTACGGGATGTAACTGGAGGGGTTGTGGCCTCGCTTTCCCGGTGTGTGGAGTGTGTTGTGGTCTCAGTCCTACCCGAAGATCGGTCTATGAACTCTGAACTCGCTCCGTAATGGGGAAGACTGGCCGGGTGACCAGCAGGCGACCGAGGTGAATTATCTATCACATGCACACTTCACAGGACGTTCAAAACACAATAGAGGCTGAATATTGCAAGGATCCCAGACTCTAAATTCAACAGACATTGAAGCAGAAGCGGACAATAATCGTAACCATGGAGGGGGTATTGATGGTTCGTGGGGGTTCGCTTTGAAGGTTCAGATTGTCGATATTTTTACGTACAGAGACCATGAGACAATTCACACACTTACTCAGAGGGAAGTCACTGAAGGATTTAAGTCATTCTGTTCGTTTCTCCTGTGTCTTTGCAACTTCAGACAAACTTTTGGTCATTTTGTGGTGTTTGCTAGGTTAGGTTAGGCACGGTTTGGTCAGGTTTGATTAGGTTAGGTTAAGGAAAGAGGAGGTTAGATAAGGTGAGGTGAGGTGAGGTGGAATGAGGTTAGATTGGGTTAGGTTAGGTGAGGTTAGTGAAGGTTAGGTTAGGTAAGGTTAGGTGAGGTTAGGTTAGGTAGGTAAGGTGAGGCGGAATGAGGTTAGATTTGGTTAGATTAGATTGAGTGAGGCGAGGCGAGGTGAGGTGAGATGAGGCTAGATTAGGTTGGGTTGGGTTAGGTTAGGTAAAGTAACCCCTTCAGTACTGGGACGCATTTTTACCTTGAGTTTTGGATAGGATTAGACCATTTTATTGACATTAGAAAGGGTCTATAGAGGTCAGAAGATTAATGGCCAGACTCTTCACTATTTTAACCCCTACATAGGTTTCTGAAACTATACAAAATCACCAAACAGTAACCAGGGTGAATATGTAAACGTGCCATGGTACTGAAGAGGTTAAAATTACGTTAAAGTTAAATTAGGAAAGGTTAGGTTAAGGTTTCTGAAACTAATAATAAATAAAACAAAAGGTTAGGTTAGATCACGTAAGAAAAAATAGGATAGGTTACAAGAAAATATGTTAGACTAAAAGCAAGATTAGTTTACGTTAGGCCTAAATCAGGAAAGGTTAAGGTTAGGTTAGGTTAGGTTAGGTTAGGTTAGGTTAGGTTAGGTTAGGTTAGGTTAGGTTAGGTTAGGTTAGGTTAGGTTAATTTTCCCTTCATGGCTGGGGTGTGCATGGTCAGGTCAGATCACGTGTCGCAGGTTAAAGGTCAAACAGGTGAGGCCATCAGGTGACCCGCCACGTGACCTCACTTGACTTCTGACCTCACCAAATATTCACCTTCCGAAAAATGAACGATATATTTCTCTCTCTCTCTCTCTCTCTCTCTCTCTCTCTCTCTCTCTCTCTCTCTCTCTCTCTCTCTCTCTCTCTCTCTCTCTCTCTCTCTCTCTCTCTCTCTCTCTCTCTCATGACATTAGAATAATACACGAACGAGAGAGAGAGAGAGAGAGAGAGAGAGAGAGAGAGAGAGAGAGAGAGAGAGAGAGAGGACACTTACTGTACCTTTCCTCTTCATTGTTTGTGTGAATGAAGGTGGAAAATGAAGGACAAAAATCACGCTGTACTGAACGAAGAACTGCTGAAGGACACGGAAGAAAAATAACAAATGAAGTAGTAGTAGTAGTAGTAGTAGTAGTAGTAGTAGTAGTAGTAGTAGTAGTAGAAAATAGAAATAAAACCAATCAATAAATAATAATAACAAACAATTAATAATAATAATAATAATAATAATAGTAGTAGTAATGATAACAACAACAACAACAACAACAACAAGAAGCACGTGTACTCCACCGCAGTGAGTCACCTTTGCAATAGAGAAGGTGAATTAGGCACAGGTGAGAGTGGAGTGTTGAAAGGAGCAGGTGTGTGTGTGTGTGTGTGTGTGTGTGTGTGTGTGTGTGTGTGTGTGTGTGTGTGTGTGTGTGTGTGTGTGTGTGTGTGTGTGTGTGTGTGTGTGTGTGTGTGTGTGTGTGTGTGTGTGTGTGTGTGTGTGTGTGTGTGTGTGTGAGAGAGAGAGAGAGAGAGAGAGAGAGAGAGAGAGAGAGAGAGAGAGAGAGAGAGAGAGAGAGAGAGAGAGAGAGAGAGAGAGAGAGAGAGAGAGAGAGAGAAATCAGAGAGAATGGATACCACTCTGAATTAGTAGTGAGAGAGAGAGAGAGAGAGAGAGAGAGAGAGAGAGAGAGAGAGAGAGAGAGAGAGAGAGAGAGAGAGAGAGTTCAGTATTGAAGGACGAGAGGGGGTAGGGAGGACTCCATTAAGGGAATAAGCCTTTTGGGTATGAGGGCCCTAGAGAGAGAGAGAGAGAGAGAGAGAGAGAGTGCCGACATCTGCTCGCGTCGATAACGTATTCTAAGACCTTATAAAATACATTTGAGAGAGAGAGAGAGAGAGAGAGAGAGAGAGAGAGAGAGAGAGAGAAAGCTGTCATCCTCCCTCAAAAAGGACTCCCAAAAAGAAAATAGAAAGAAATAAAAAACTATACCACATTTTTCACTTCCTAAAAAAAAAATAATAATAATAATAATAATAATAATAATAATAATAATAAAAACAGGATATTTTTTCCCAGCATGCATTATCAATAAGAGGAGGAAGGTCAGGTCAAATTGGGTAAGGTCACGTAAGGTCAGGCTAGGTCAAGGCCACTGAGACCTGCACGCTGACCTTTCTCTGTGTCCGGGAGGGAAGAGAGAGAGAGAGAGAGAGAGAGAGAGAGAGAGAGAGAGAGAGAGAGAGAGAGAGAATAGCAATAGTTTAGAAATGTGTGTGTGTGTGTGTGTGTGTGTGTGTGTGTGTGTGTGTGTGTGTGTGTGTGTCTGTCTGTCTGTCTGTATCTCATCACCACCACTTCCTCCTCCCCCACAGCTTGCACCACCACCACCACCACCACCTGTAAGTGTCCCATCCACACACACTTCTCAGCCGCACTTCAGCACAAGCTTAGCGCCATGAGGTACGTCTCTCTCTCTCTCTCTCTCTCTCTCTCTCTCTCTCTCTCTCTCTCTCTCTCTCTCTCTCTGATGCATGCTCGCCCGCTAATACAGTTTTTTTGTACCCTTTGCATGGCTTTTCAAATATTAACCTGCATGTTTTTTTTTTTTTTGTGTTTGTTTACCTCAGTGTACGACAATTATGCTAAACGTACGATGACCAACATCTCCAAAGCTCCGGATGTTAAGTGGTGAAATTTAAGTACGTGTATTTATTATTAGTATTAGTAGTAGTAATGGTAGTATTTATTTCTAAGTAGTTTTGTGTATTTTTTTTTTTTTTTGAGGGATCTGAATGTATTTTAGGTATTTAGTATAGATAATTAGTTAGATATGTGTATAGTTAGTTAGGTAAATATTTTATTAGTTTTAGTATTAGCTGTGTTTAGGAGATATATTATTCAATCTCTCTCTCTCTCTCTCTCTCTCTCTCTCTCTCTCTCTCTCTCTCTCGTCACTCATTATCTTGCGAGCGATGGGATGAAAATTTGGTTAAAGAAAACGTGTACATTCATTCACTTTATGGGGGAGACTCTTGAATATTCAGGAAGGGGGAAAGTTTGGTGAAGTTGCGATAAATTTAGTTCACTATTTTGTAAGGCAGGAAGGAAGGAAGGGAGGTGAAGGGCGGGTATAAAGTCACCTGTTATTATTATTATTATTATTATTATTATTATTATTATTATTATTATTATTATTATTATTATTGTTGTTGTTGTTAATTGTTATTAATGTTCTTTTCCTTGCAGTTTCATCATTCATATTGCTTTTTCGTCTTCGCTTCAATAATGTCTTCCTCTTTATCATCATCATTGTCCTCCTCCTCCTCCTCCTCCTCCTCCTCCTCCTCCTCCTCCTCCTCCTCCGAGATCATAAACCACTCACAGGCAATGATGAAATACGGGACTGAGAGAGAGAGAGAGAGAGAGAGAGAGAGAGAGAGAGAGAGAGAGATGCAACAAGTGAATCAATCAATCCTTTTCTCTGTTATAGCGCGTGGGAGAGAGAGAGAGAGAGAGAGAGAGAGAGAGAGAGAGAGAGAGAGAGAGAGAGAGAGAGAGAGAGAGAGAGAGAGAGAGAGAGAGAGAGAGAGTCTAACATAAACAAGCATAACACGAACACTTGAAAACAAAAATAAAACAACATACATAGGTTTGTTGGCGAACACACACACACACACACACACACACACACACACACACACACACACACACACACACACACACACACACACACACACACACACACACACACACACACACGATACAAACCAAAAGAATTACGACGAAAGTAACACATAACTGAGAGAGAGAGAGAGAGAGAGAGAGAGAGAGAGAGAGAGAGAGTTAAATTTTAGGAAGGTAAAAGCTTTCATGAACTTTTATAAACAACAATAAGAACTACTACTACTACTACTACTACTACTACTACTACTACTACTACTACTACTCCTCCTCCTCCTCCTCCTCCTCCTCCTCCTCCTCCTCCTCCTCCTCCTCCTCCTCCTACTACCACTACTACTACTACTACTACAATGAAACACTAACACGCCTAAATAAAATAAAGCATAATTTATTGTAATTCAAAACTGTATATACTGAATAATAATAATAATAATAATAATAATAATAATAATAATAATAATTGCAACCAAATAATAAATAAATAAATAAGACTAATAAATAAATACATAGATAAATAAATAGATAAAAATAGATAAATAAAGAAAAAGTAGAGAGAGAGAGAGAGAGAGAGAGAGAGAGAGAGAGAGAGAGGGAGGGAGGGAATAAATTTTGGAAAGATACATAACCTGATTTGCCAATATTCAAGATGGCAGCTCTCTCTCTCTCTCTCTCTCTCTCTCTCTCTCTCTCTCTCTCTCTCTCTCTCCTATAAAAACAATGATTTAGGAGAAGAGTAAGCTAAAATAAAAATAGTGAGAAAGGGAATAGAATAAAGGAGAGAGAGAGAGAGAGAGAGAGAGAGAGAGAGAGAGAGAGAGAGAGAGAGAGAGAGGTGCAAAAAACGATCTAATTGCTACATTCCTCTCTCGTGATGGAGGAGGAGGAGGTGGAGGAGGAAGATGATTTGGTCAGAAAGGAGGAGGAGGAGGAGGAGGAGGAGGAGGAGACAGGATAAAGGGAAGGAAAAGTGGAAGGTTGTAATGTAAGGGAAAGGAGAAGACCAGAAGAAAGAGGAGGAGGAGGAGGAGGAGGAGGAGGAGGAGGAGAGCCGAGGGGGAAGAAAGAAGGAGGAAGAAAAGGAGGAAGAAGAGGAAGGGTAGATGTTGAGTAAGGATAAAGATGGAAGGATGGAACGAAGGAGAGATGTTTGTAAGGGAGATGAAGGAAGAGGAAGAGGAGGAGGAGGAGGAGGAGGAGGAGGAGGAGGAGGAGGTAAGCGTTTAAGCCTTCCCTCCCTGCCTCCGTTCATCTCAGCCTCCTGCTTGCCTTTGCATAAATTGAGCAGCAGGACTGAAGAGGGATTATCCGACACGCCGTCCTCCTCCTCCTCCTCCTCCTCCTCCTCCTCCTCCTCCTCCTCCTCTTCATTTTTTCTCCCTTTCACAGTGTCCTCCCTCCATCCACCTTCTTCTCATCTTCGTAATTTCTCTTTTACGCAGTCACTTCCACTCTTCCCCCTCCCTCCCTCCCTCCTCCTCCTCCTTCTTCTCCTCCTCCTCTTCCTTCTCCTCCTCCTCCTCTTCCTCCTCCTCTTCCTCCTCTACCTCCTCCTCCTCCTTCTCCCCACTCTGCAGGTCCTTTGATGCGGTTCCCTGTGGCCCTGTGTGGCACCCTCTAAATCAATCAGTCATGGATTCAGGTCCCGCTTTGCGTGACGTGTGTGTTGGGTAGCGCGTGACAGGTGTGTTGTGTTGCAGGTGTGTGGCCTCCCCCCCGCCAAGCGCCTCCGTGCTGAGCCAGTCTTCAGGATGCCTGAGCGCGGCGTGGTCATAGCCCCGGCATCATGGTGGTGTTGTGTGGCCGCCTGGAGGTGGTGGTAGTGGAGGCGGCGGACCTCCCCAACCTCGACCACAACGTGCTGCGGCCAGAGGACAAGAGTGACCCCTACTGTGTGGTGGAGGTGCAGGGCGGCGGCGGCGGCCTCTCTAAAATCGGCAAGACCTTCACCATCGACGACTGCCTCAACCCGCGCTGGTTCTTCCGCCTGGTGGCCGACGTGAGCCAGGACGTTGCGGGGTTGCGCTTCACCGTCAAGGACAGAGACCTGCTCTCCTCAGACATCATCGGCAGCTGCTTCCTCCCCGTGCACACCTTCGCTGGCAGCACCACGCCCCAGCCCGCCGACCTCACCCTCGTCAACACCAAAGGCTTCCGTGCGGGAAGCCTGCGCGTCACTGCAGCCTTCGTGCCCGCACCAGGCCAGCCTGACGTGACCATCGGCCAGCGCACCATCACCAGGGCCAACGAGCTGCGGGAGCGAGTGTCCCGCAAGTTCCACAGACCTAACGAGGCCAACCAGTCATTCTGCGACATGGCGTTCCTGCACGGCGTGCTGGACATTCGCCTGGAGCGCGCCACCAACCTGCCCAACCTGGACTCGTCCATCCTTAGCCTCAGCAAGAAGGATGTGTCCGACCCCTTCGTGGTGGTGTCCCTCGAGGACCCTGACGGCGAGCCCTGGAAAGTGGCCACCACGCACGTCATCGACAATGACCTCAGCCCCGTGTGGGACGAGACGTTCCGCGTGGACGTGTGTCACGACGTGTCCGCCGTCACCTTCACGGTGCGCGACAAGGACTTCCTGTCCTCGGAGCAGATTGGCTCGGTCACCTTCCCCGTGAGCGAGGTGATGACCGAGACTGGCATCCACGACACCTTCGACCTGCTCAGGGAGAACAAGAACAAGAAGGCGGGCACGCTGACCCTGGCCCTCACCTACCACCCCAAGCAGTCCGTGGCGCCCTCACACGAGGTCCCTGAGTGTCTCTTCCCACTGCGCCAGGACAACATGGTGCGCCTTTACCAGGACGCCCACTGCCCCGAGCTGCCCCGCCCCCTGCACACACCCCAAGGACAGCTCTACCACCCGCGCAGCACATGGCGCGACGTGCACGCCACGCTCATGGGCGCCACACAGTTCATCTACATCGTGGGATGGAGCGTGAGCGCCAAGATCGCCCTGCTGCGCGAGGAGGGCGACGACACGCGCACCCTGGGCGAGGTGCTCAAACAGAAGGCTTATGAGGGAGTGCGTGTGCGCCTGCTGCTGTGGGACGAGTTGACCTCCAACGACCTGAAGAAGCAAGGCGCCATGAGCACTGAGGACGAGGAGACCTCCAACTTCTTCCGCGGCACGCCCGTAGTGGTGGTGCTGGCGCCGCGCGACCGCCACAGCAAGGACATGTTCTCCACCAAGACACATTTCACCTCGCTGTGCTACACGCACCACCAGAAGTGTGTCATCGCGGACGCGCCCATCGAGGAAGCGCCGGGTCGCAGGAAGGTGGTGGCCTACGTGGGCGGCCTGGACCTGACGGGCGGCCGCTACGACAACCCCGGCCACCCGCTGTTCAAGACGCTGGTGCGCGAACACAAGAACGACTTCCGTAACCGCGTGTTCCCTACCCTGACAAGTAGCAGCGGCCCGCGCGAGCCGTGGCACGACATCCACAGCTTCATTGACGGCCCCGCTGCCCATGACGTGCTCATGAACTTCATCGAGCGATGGCGCAAGCAGGCGGCGGACCACATGAACGCCATCGTGCCGCTGCAGCAGATGGAGGGTGTGGAGCTGGACTACCGCAGCGCCGCCCCGGACCGCTGGAACGTGCAGATCTTCCGCTCCATCAACTCGGACTCCGCAGTGTTCGACTGGTCCGCGGGCGCCACAGGCCTCACCAAGAAGAAGGGCCGCGCCTTTGATAACAGCCTCCACCGCGCCTACATCCACCACATCCGCAGGGCGCGGCGCATGATCTACGTGGAGAACCAGTACTTCATGGGCAGCAGCCACATGTGGCCTGAGTGTCGCGACGCCAAGGCGGGCAACCTCGTGCCCCTCGAGATCGCCGCCAAGATCGAGGAGAAGATCAGGAACGGCGAGCGCTTCGTGGCCTACATCTGCATCCCGATGTTCCCCGAGGGCAAACCGGCGGACAAGGTGAGCAGGGAGTGAGGGATGGGGGGGTATGCAGGGACGCTGTGTGCTGAGTCAGGGAGGGGTGAGACAGCACGCAGGTGAGCGGGGCTGGTGTTGCACACAGTGTTTTGTTTTGGTGTTCCCCATCACGTGTCCATCACTCCTCCCTTTCCTCCCTTTATGGCTTGGTGAACCTTGTGATCCATTGAAGGCTACGGAGAAAGAACACACACACACACACACACACACACACACACACACACACACACACACACACACACACACACACACACACACACACACACACACACACACACCGCGTAGTGTAGTGGTTAGCACGCTCGACTCACAATCGAGAGGGCCGGTTTCGAGTCCCGGGCCGGCGAGCCAAATGGGCGCGGCTCTTAATGTGTGGGGTGTGTTCACCTAGCAGTAAATAGGTACGGGATGTAACTCGAGGGGTTGTGGCCTCGCTTTCCCGGTGTGTGGAGTGTGTTGTGGTCTCAGTCCTACCCGAAGATCGGTCTATGAGCTCTGAGCTCGCTCCGTAATGGGGAAGACTGGCTGGGTGACCAGTAGGCGACGGAGGTGAATAAAACACACACACACACACACACACACACACACACACACACACACACACACACACACACACACACACACACACACACACACACACACACACACACACACACACACACACACACACACACACACACACACACACACACACACACACACACACACACACACACACAGTATGGAATGAGTGGCGCGGCAGGTGGGTATAGACTATTGACAAGTGTGTGTTTGCTCCCCCAGGTGACACAGGAAATCCTGCACTGGCAGCTGCGAACCATCCAGATGATGTACACACGCGTGGCTGCGGCGCTGCGGGCGGCGGGGTCCGAGGCGCACCCACAGGACTACCTCATCTTCCTGTGCCTGGGGCGAAAGGAGGCCCCTGAGGATGTTCCCGCCGAGCTGACGCCCCCCGAGGATCCCTCCGCCGCACTGGCCTTCGCGCACCGCCGCCTCATGATCTACGTGCACTCCAAGATGGCGATCTTCGACGACGA
Source organism: Portunus trituberculatus (assembly GCF_017591435.1). Classification (NCBI taxonomy): domain Eukaryota; kingdom Metazoa; phylum Arthropoda; class Malacostraca; order Decapoda; family Portunidae; genus Portunus; species Portunus trituberculatus. Next base: position 5,554,468 of record NC_059260.1, on the reverse strand, counting down.
ATACATCATCGTGGGCTCCGCCAACATCAACGACCGCTCCCTCAGTGGCAACCGCGACACGGAGATCGCCATGGGCAGCTACCAGCCCATGCACGTGGGCTACGGCGCCTCGCTGCCCTACGGTGACGTGGCCATGTTCCGCCGTGGCCTGTGGGTGGAGCACATGGGCACTGCGGCCCCCGTGGACCTGGACCCTGGCTCCGTGGAGTGTGCCCGCGCCGTGCGGTGGCTGGGCGAGGACTCCCTCAAAGCCTATCTAGACCCAGGCGACGCGCCCAACCCACGCAACATGCTGCTGTACCCCCTGGAGGTGAGCGGCGAGGGCGTGGTGGGGCCGCGCCAGGACTGCCCTACCTTCCCCGACACCCTCGGCAGCGTGCTGGGCGGCCGCTCCAAAGTCTTCCCCAGCACCCTCACCACATAGACACCCCCCAACTCCCACCCATCCCAGCCCCCTCCCCTGCGTCGCCACCCCCAGGCGGGCACCTCTTCCCTACCACTGTGTTAGTGACGAGGCTGCGAACAGTGACAAGGGGCTCCGCGTGGCGTGACAGTGAGGGACAGATCCGCCCCGCTCCCCCCAGCCCAACTCCAGGCACAAATCCTCCTCCCATCCCCCATCCCCTACAGTGCCCCTTAAAACGGGGTGGTTTTCTCTCCCGTGGATTGACCCTCATCTCTCCCAAGGTGCTACAACAGTGTTGTGGGCCGTCTGTGGCGCGACACACACACACACTCACACACACAGACACACACACACACACACACACACACACACACACACACACACACACACACACACACACACGAGTGATTCATACTTTGTTTTGACGCGTGTTCCACATATGAAGATAAACTCGTTAACTCTGGAACACACACACACACACACACACACACACACACACACACACACACACACACACACACTGGATCTAATATTAGTGTTTTAGCAGAAAGTTAGGCATCTTCCAATCGCATACATACATACATACATACACACATACATACACACACACACATACATACACACACACATACATATATACATGCATACATATATATTTTTCCTCCTATATGCTCAAGTTATCGCTTCGCTAACTGTTACCAAAACGCGCATAACAGTAGCCAATATTTTTAACAAGGTATTCGCTTCTTCTCCAAACCACCACCACCACCACCACCACTACCACCGCCGCCGCCACTACGTTACTAGGTCTATGGTTCGTATTGTAATCATTCTACTAACACTTCTACTCTAAGTTAAGGAACACAGTGACTCTTGCCAATACTGGGAAAGCTATTTTTTAACTTGGTAGGTTTAGTTATTCATTTTTTACTCTTTTATTGTAAGCGTAAAATGAATAAAAAAAAAAAATAATGTATACTAACAAAAGTGAGGTGGGGTTTTGCTGACTGACGCATCACCCAACTCTTTTTTTTATTCATATAACAATGTAGAGAGAAAAAAGTTAGTGTAGATTAATTTTTTTACATATTCCAGCTGATTTTTTAAACTTTTTATTGTATGATTCAAATTGTTATGATTATTAATGATTATTGTTAGTTTACATGTGTTGCCACTTGCGAGGGTGTTGGAAGATGAATAGCAGCGAGTACTGAGATAATGCTGCATGATAAGAGAGAGGAGGTAGAGTTTGAAGGAAAGAAAAGAGATCATGAACAGTGTGATGATAGAGAGGATGTGGACTTCAAAGAGGAAAAAAATGTTGGAAAGTGTGATATCATTTGACTTCATTTCATAATAACAAAGATACATTTTGAAGCAGAAGGAAAGTAAAGATGTTAGAAGCTTGTGGTAACGGGAAACAGTTTGAAATGATAAGGAAACAGAGAGGAGAAAATGGGAGAAGGAAAAAGACAGTGCTGAAAAGTGTGATAACATTTCATAAGAACAAAGAGAAGGCAGTGCTTGAAGATGAAAGAAAATGATGGTGTTAGAGAGACAGGTTGAAATAATAAAATGATATCAAAGAGGAAGTAAAGTTATAAGTAATGAGGAAGGAAGTAATAATGTTGAATAATGTTGAATAATGTTAAGGATCATGTTAACAAAGGGGGAAGTAAGTTTTAAAGTAAGAAGAGAGTAATAATGTTAAAAGTGACAATATTTCATGACCACAGTTGAAATAAGCAAATAATGATGTACTAGTTCACAGTAAGAGAGGAAATAGAGCTTCAAGAAATAAAGAAACCAAACAAATTAAGAGATTCTCCATTTTCGTAACAGTTGATTTATTGCCTTAGTTCAGTGAAGAATTTAATCATCATCCTACCTGTACTTATATCATGGGAAGGTGAGATGAAATTTTAATTGGAGAGATACACCTGTGATTATGAGCCTTAATTAGCAGTTGAGGTGAAATAAGGGCTCATGAGAATAAATTTAAGACACGTGTCAATGAATGTTGATTAGCAGGTAAAGACAATGTGTAGTTATGTCATTATAAAGCTACACCTGTGTTTTCAAAATTGATTAAGGCAAGTAAAGTAAGCTAATGATTGTTGACAAGTGATACCTGTGTTTTGGAGGTGAAATAACGACAGGTAAGAATGAGGCAGTGATAGATTGTGATTGAAAAATTGTACTTGTAGTTTTATAAAGATAAATGATGTAATTAGAGACTAAGAATAATACTTTTGTTTTCTGTAGGGGATGTCATTACGAGTGTAAGGTCAGAAAAACTATACCTGTATTTCATAAGGCTTAGTTTTGTTTATCGTTTTGTTGTTGTTAACCGTCTTTAATTACGAGGTCAGAGGAATTGCACCTGTGTGTTGTAAAGATGAATTGATTATTGGGTCAGACAAACTACACCTGTACATTGTAGGGCTCAGTCAAACACCAGTTGTTCTTTGTAAAGGTGAACAGACTACCAGGTGAGAGTGACCACACCTGTATTTTGTAAAAGTTGATTATTCACCATTGAAATAACACCTGTGCTTTGTAAAGGTGAGCTAATGATGAGGTCAGGGAGGTAATTAGTGACTTATTGCAAACTACACCTGTATTTTGTAAAGGTGGACAAATCATCTATGTATATTTGTAAAGGTGAAGTCATTATTTTTTGAGTGAGGCATTGACAGGTAGTGGAAGCCAAGCAACACCTGTTATCTGAGGTATTAATGTTACCTGTGTGTGGCACCTGTTGTCAGCAGCATGTGTAATTATGTACCTTTGGCCTTCCTGTAACTGTAGTCAACTAACATGTCGCCAGCACTGTAGGTAGCTGCTAACAAACTCCATGGGGACGTAAAGTAGCGATGGGGAGTCAAGAAACCCATTACTCTTTAATACTGTCTTGTCTTGAACAATTACAGTCTCTCAAAGTTACTGTGATTTCCAAGGGTGTTGTGTTACTGTTGCAGTGGTAGTTCAACTGGCTGTAGTGGAAGTTGTCCGGATTTCCAAAGGTGATTTCTTACGATTCCAGTGGTAGTTCAACTGGCTGTAGTGGAAGTTGTCCGGATTTCCAAAGGTGATTTCTTACGATTCCAGTGGTAGTTCAACTGGCTGTAGTGGAAGTTGCTGTGATTTTCAAGGTAGTTTGAAGGGCTGTGGTGAAAGTTATTGGGGTTTTCAAGGATGTTTTCGTGTTTTCAGTGGTAATTTTAATAAGTAGACGGATTATAATGGAAGTTCAAGTCGTCAAGTGTGTTTTCCTGACTTTAGTAGTAGGTTAACAAAGATTTTAAACTTTAAACTGGCTCTAGTGGAAGTTATTCAAATTTTAAAGAGTGTTTTCATCATTCAAATAAAAATATAACTAGAATCCTTACCTTATCAGTGGAAAAAACACCCTTGAGAACCCGATTAGTGATCTCTGAGCCCATGAAAGTAATTGTGATGAGCGAACAAAGCGTTTCAGAATGCAGACACGCAACAAGACAAACCACATGACAATACCGCTATGAACAGGGCAAGGGAAGGAGACTCGAGTTGATGCATTGTGGGAGTTGAAGGAAAGAGGAGTGTTAGATGTTCCGCTAGAATTATAAGCTGCAATTGAAGAGGTGATTGTATTTGTTCTGAATCATCGCTTTGCTGAAGACCAAAGTAGAGATTTATTGTTCGTATCCACTGAGGCGCCGTGCATTTCAGAGTGGTGGTGAACAAAACCCAGACAAGATTGCATTTACCGATGTGACCCGATGTTTTTTCGTTGTCCACGGCGAAAAATAGTAAAGAAATGATGTAGCATAATGTATTGTGATTTAAATATGGTGTGTAACGTAAATAACTTGCTTTAAATTATCAGTATAGAGATTGCATTTACCGATGTGAGTAAAGTTAAGGATGTGCCGAGATTAGAGTTTTGAAATGGCGCTTTTTTTCTTATGGATGTACTCTTAATATGATGCATCAAATGAAAAACTTGCATTAAATGATCATTAAATAAATTGTGTTTACCGATAAGAGTAACTCTGATGATAAGTAAGGAGGAAAGAGTTGAGAAATGGTCTGTTTAATGTGGACATAATGGAAGTGTAGTGACGAATGAAGAGCATGTAACATTTTCTCTTGCACAAAATTACAATTCTAGCGAAGCACTGAGAGGTTTGAATACGTGCATCGTTTCAAGTTTATTTACCTTGCCCAAGATTCTTAATGTAGTAGAAGAAAAGAAATTAAGAGACACATACTTTTTGTATTATTTAGCATGAAGATGTAACATTTTCCTCCCTTCACGAAGTGATGACAAGAAATGTTCACCGATAAATAAGTCACGCGTCAGTAGAGGTGCGAGTCAAGGACCTCAGTAACTTAGCTCATCAAAGACAATACACAGCGTCCCCCCGTGAACAAAATAACGGAGCTCCGAACAACTCACTCACAAGGCAGACCCGCGCCGCCCCTCGCCCCGCTGCGCCGCGCCTCGCCTCGCCTCGCCTCGCCTCAAGGTGGAACTCTTAACCACACATCAAGTAGCGCAGCAGACAACCCGCTGACGGAAAAAAAAAAAAAAAAAAAAAAAAAATGCGATACGAGAACACCGCTTTACTGATTATCAAAGAATTTTTGTTTACATGAAAGAAAAAGAATGGAAATCTGACTTTTTTTTATCATGATAAAAATTGAAAGCAGCGAAAGATACTCTGTTAAAAAAAGGCACTAATGTGAAAAAATAACTTGTTCATTATATATTTACATGAAAGAAATAGAAAAGGAAGTATTTTTTGGACCACGATGAATAAAAAAAAAAAAAAAAAACTAACGATAAAAAAAGAAAAGAAACACAAGAGCAATGCAAAGTAAACTCACAAACAAGAACAGGGCTCACAAATGAAGGGAGCGCCAATTAATCCTGTAAACAAACAATACGTCCATGTTTGCGCCAAGACAAAGACAAAACAACAATGGAACTATTATTTTTTTACCATCATGAAGCAAAACAGCAAAAAAAAAAAAAAAAAAGCAGGAATTAAAAACGAATAAATAAATAAATTAAATGAAAATTAATAGTCAAAGAAATGAAAACTAGAAATGACCACATGTTTTTTTTTAAGTGTGACAAAAAGGTACAAAAAACGGGATGGTGACGGAATTCTCATTGGAAACGCCGCCAAAAGAGGAAGAGTTAATGAAAGCAGTGAAGCAGTGAATAGCAAGTCATTAATTCAAGCAAGGCGGGAAAAACTTGTCGGGAAATGATCAAAATGTATCAGAATCAAATCGGAACAAAATTATTGGTACTTCATTAGCCAAGAATAGACAGTTGGCGGGAGAAAGAATAAATATAAAGTTATCTACGTACAATAGTTCTTATCTCTCTCTCTCTCTCTCTCTCTCTACGCTGGTGTTTATCTTTTATTTCGTTTATTTATCTTTTTTTTTTTAATGCTATTTATAAAAAAAAAATAATGCATAACTAACACCATTGAACTGAGACAAATATTTATTAATCGATTTTTATTATTGTTATTATTATTATTATTATTATTATTATTATTATTATTATTATTATTGCGTTTTTTTCTCTTATTAATGTGTTATTTTTCATTTATTTTATTTTGTTTCATTTTTCTTTTCTTTTGTACGTTTTTTTTTAATTAATGCGTCTTTCTTTTTTAATGCGTTTTTTTAACTTTTATCAATGCGTTTCTTTTTTTCCCTTTTTTTTATTAATGCGCCTTTTTCTGTTTTATTAATGTTTCTCTCTCTCTCTCTCTCTCTCTCTCTCTCTCTCTCTCTCTCTCTCTCTCTCTCTCTCTCTTATTAAAGCATTTTTCTTTTTCTATTAGTGCGTTTATTTATTCAATTATTTATTTACTTTCTATCAAAGCAACGCGAGAAAAAACAAAGAAAACGGATAAACTGACGTGAAGAGACGAGAACATCTTAATTGATATAAGTGTAACCACGGCACTGGCAACTCGAGAGAGAGAGAGAGAGAGAGAGAGTAATCTGCACCTCATTTCTCCGTCACCATCCACCAGTGTTGCTTCACCGCACTGCCTGGAGACTCATCGTAGTACTGTTGACTTGTAGCAATGGACCACTTCGCACTCTTTCATTTTATTCACTTATTCATTGTTTTGTTTCACTCGTACCTTCATTTTATCTATTTATTTTATTTCGTGTGGTTGAAATGTATTTTAGATCATTCGTTTTCTTTATTATCTTATTGTATTTGTTCGGTGTAGTTGTTCTTATTGCTATTTTTATTGTTACTATTATTATTATTATTATTATTATTATTATTATTATTATTATCGTTATTATTTTTTTTTTTTATTTCATTTATTTTTTATATCGTTTAGGAAGGTTGTATTAATTTCAGTTTAGTTGTATTTCGTTGTGATTAAATTTAGGTCCGTTTTCTTTCACGCTGTCACGATTAGAAAAAAAAATAAATAATAAATATAGAAAATTCATTGTATTTTGAGGGAACCTTCGACGACTCACTACTACTACTATTATTATTATTATTATTATTATTATTATTATTATTATTGTTGTTGTTGCTGTTATTATCGCCACAGTTACGTTCTCCCCAAGCGTTACGGTAAAAACTGTGACGAAAGCACAAATTTTCGTTTGAGGGCCGTCCTGCCACGGGCCCGCCACGGTAAATCAGCAAATCGCGCAGCTTTCTTCTCCGCGCAATCCATAGACGTGAATAAAAGCGCAGGAACGTCATCACCTCTCCATCTCGCGCAAGTCATTCCCCCGATGCATATCCAACGATGGCGCAAAACTTCGCCACTCGCACCATAAAACTTAACGAAAAACTCGCACGCCACTCAGCGGATTAGCAGAGTGCGCCATTGTTCCTTTGCTCCAGCCCTCCGCACACTTACCCATCAACAACCCGCGCAAATTTACGTAACTCTAAGTACTGAACACACATACACACACACAATGTCACTTATTATATTCCGCCACGTGTTTCCGTGAAGTTACTTAATTAAGAAAAAAATGTTAAAAAATAGTTCTCCATTGTTTGTTCTTATTATAATTCCACTTTTCATCTCATAATCGTGCAAGGTCGGCCGTGAAAAATCGATCGACTGCGCAGATGCCTCACGTGCGCCGCCATGGACTGACGGCCCCACCTGGTTGTCATCTTAATTAGCACTGGCTCACCTGTCCCGCGGTGCACAGGGCTGACGATGCTGTATTAATAAAGATTTGCTGTGATCATTTTGTCCTGTGTTTCATTGACGACACACAGAGAGAGAGAGAGAGAGAGAGAGAACGTGTGTGGTTGCGATAAGAAAGAAACAAAGATAAGAAACAAGACCGCAGCTGTTTACACACACACACACACACACACACACACCTGTATGCTCAGATGTGGCACGTAATAGTCCCTCATTTAAACAACACTATGGACACAAAGGAAGCTGCAATGATGGTGGTGGTGGTGGTGATCGTAGTAGTAGTAGTAATAGTAGTAGTAGCACCAGTAGTAGTAGTAGTAGTAATGGTAGTAGTATTAGTGGTAGTAGTAGCACCAGTAGTATGTGGTGTAAAAATAACTAATCCAATCAGTGTTTCTTAGTCACCCTTACAAAGTTATAGAAAGAAAAATAACTTTAGAAACTATTTGAAAGTATTACAGTAGACAGAGAGAGAGAGAACAGATTTTCTCTCTCTCTCTCTCTCTCTCTCTCTCTCTCTCTCTCTCTCTCTCTCTCTCTCTCTCTCTCTCTCTCTCTCAAGTGGTTACACGTGTACACACACACACATGGATCTGGTTCCCCGTATACACAGGTATGTATGCACAGTGTGTGTGTGTGTGTGTGTGTGTGTGTGTATTGGCATGCATGACAACGTGTGCACAGGAAACAGGAAGTTAGGGGTGTGCGTGATGGTGTGTTTATTTGTTCATTTGTTTGTAAGTTACAGTAATATTCCATCACAGGTAGTAGTAGTAGTAGTAGTAGTAGTAGCTGTTATCATTATTATCATTATCACTCCTGTTACTACTACTACTACTACTACTACTACTACTGTTACCATTGTCATTTTTATTATTACTATCATTATTACTACTATTACCATTATTATTATTATTATTATTATTATTATTATTATTATTACTATTTTTTTTTTTTTTTTTTTTACATTACAAGGGCACTGGCCAAGGGAAAACAGTGTTTGAAAAAAAAAAAAAAATCCCGCTGGTTGCCAGGCCCTGTTTAGAGGAAAGTAGGAGAAAGAAAAAACAAAAAAATCTAAAAGGAGGGTCCAGTTAACGTAAGAGGTGTCTTGACACTCCTCTTTTGAAAGAGTTTAAGTCATAGGCAGGTGGAAATACAGACACAGGTAGAGAGTACCAGAGTTTACCACTACATTGTTATCACTCATTATTATTATTGTCATCGTTATTATCATTACTCTCATAACGTGAGGTGTGTGCGTGATTTGCAATATATGAGCTGTTCTGTCAGGTGTTTTGTGAGTGTGGTGTTCACTCGGGAAAGCCAGGTGTGTGTGTGTGTGTGTGTGTGTGTGTGTGTGAAATCGTGCGAGAGAATAAAAGAAGGAGCAATGAATAATTTAATGGTTCACTGCTCTTCCTTCCTTCCTTCCTTCCTTCCATTCATTCATTCTTTCTTTCTTTCTTCCTTTCTTTAATATCTTCTTCCTCTTCCTTCTCTATGTCGCTTTGTCGTTTATTCTACCTTTTCCTTAATCACTTATTCTCTCTTTATTCTTCCTTCCTTCTTTTCTTCAGTCTTTCTTTCTTCTTTCATTTTTTTCTATTTCCTCTTTCACTTTTTTCTATTTCCTCTCTTCATTCTTTCCATTTATTCTTGTTTCAGTCGTTTTTCCTTCATTGTCTTCCTATTTTCTTTCTCTGCTCCTTCCTTCTGTCATTCCTTCCTTCCTTCTTTCATTTTATTCTTTCCTTCCTTCCTTTCTTTCTTCCTTTCTTCCTTCATTCCTTAAATTCATTCATTCGTTCATTCACAATCCTGAACACAAGATATTAAGAGAGAGAGAGAGAGAGAGAGAGAGAGAGAGAGAGAGAGAGAGGGCGGGGGAGGATGAGGGGGGGAGGTAACATGACAAACTTATATTAGCAGATGACATTTTTCTCAACACTCTTCTTATCTAAAATTTTTCCTCCCCTAAGAGAGAGAGAGAGAGAGGTATATAAGCAGGAACGTTCACTAATCTCAACCTGTTTTCATCACGTTCTTCACATGTACGTAAGCTCTGTGTGTGTGTGTGTGTGTGTGTGTGTGTGTGTGTGTGTAATCTTTTTTTTTCCTATATGCGTTTGTTCCTATCACTGAAAATCTAAATAATTTCACGTTTTCTTTTATTTTTTAAAGATTCCAATATTTACTTGTTTTTCCTCTACTTGGTCACTGAAAACCTCATTAATTCCACGCATTTTCCTTTTTTTTTTTTTTTTTTTTAAGGATTTCACTATTAACTTCATTTTGTGCGTCACGTGTGTCTCCTTCACTGAAAACCTCATTAAACTACAAGAAATTTTCAAAGATTCCAATTCAAACTTTAACAAATGAGCTACTGCGCTACTTACATACAGAAACGTCCCATAGCAAATTCCCAAAGGTTACTTAACTCCTTCAATACAGGGACACATTTTACTTTGAGATTTATTCACGATTAGACCATTTTATTGACATTAGGAAGGCTCTATGGACGTCAGAGAATGATTGGCCACAGTCTTCACTCTTTCAATCCCCCATATAAGTTTCTGAAGCTGTATAGAATCCCCAAATAGTAAGCAGAATGAATATGAAAACGTGTCATGCTACTGAAGTGGCTAACATACTTCACTACTTCACGACAACAAATCCCTCACTTATACACATAATACACACTTTACACTTTTCTCATCTACACCACTTACACAAACATCGATAAGGATTTCACCACGCGCTGCACTATAACCTCTCTCGCTCCAGGTACATAATCTTTTCGTAAACTCCCGAACCAAAGCTATAGATAAAAAAAAAATTAACATACGAGAGATGATGCATTTCCTCCCCTGCGATAAAAACTCCTTCTTGGTAAGCATCAAACGGAGCGCTTTATTCAGAAACACTTTGCTTTCTCACCACGACTATCTTCAAAGGCTACAGAAATAACTAGCGAGGTTTTCAAGAGCGTTTCTCCAGTTACTAATGTAGAAATCTTGTCAATCTACATTTAGAACCTTAAAAACACCTTAAAAAAAACTCGTGTAAATTTAAATAAAGCCTCTTGAAATAGGAGGTGAAGTATAGAAGTGTTGAAGAATATAAGCATCACGTGGTTCTGTTGGTTAGCTAACAAACACCTACACGGTCAGAGTGTAGGTTGGGCTTCCTCACTCGGGGCAACGGTTTCCTAGCGGGTGGGGTTTCAGATAGCCCATAAATTCCCGTAAAAATCCCACATGGTATAAAAATAAGAAAATATATATAAAAAATGAGAAAGGGTGAACCGAGCCCTTTCTGTCTTCCTCCCACTTTTCACAGCTTTACAGACTCACCATACACTTAAACACTTATTTACTTTATTTACTAACGTTTGTCTTCCCCCAGGGGTGTCTCAGGGGTAGCCGTGACCTTGGTGGGGGTGGTGGTGGTGATGGTGGTTGGGGTACAGGGCCACAACACCACGAGGGAACGTCCAGGGTGGCAGCCGCGTCTTGTGGGGTCAACACCTCTGAAAGTAAGGTGGTGGTGGTGGTGGTGGTGGTGGTGGTGGTGGTGGTTGTGTGTTTTGTTATAGTATTTTGTTTTGTCTTTTCCTTTGTTTTTTTTTTATTATCTCTCTCTCTCTCTCTCTCTCTCTCTCTCTCTCTCTCTCTCTCTCTCTCTCTCTCTCTCTCTCTCTCTCTCTCTCTTTTATCTTTGTTTTTTTTTATTCTGTGTGTGTATTTTTGTTTTGTTTTTGTTTACGGTGAGGTGCTGTGGTGTGTGTGTGTGTGTGTGTGTGTGTGTGTGTGTGTGTGTTTTATTTATTCTTTTATCTGTGTTTTTTTTTTCATTTTTCACGTATTTTTTACTTATCCATGCATTTTATCTCATCATTCACTCACTCTCTTACATTTTTCAACATTCTCTCTCTCTCTCTCTCTCTCTCTCTCTCTCTCTCTCTCTCTCTCTCTCTCTCTCTCTCTCTCTCTCTCTCTCTCTCTCTCTCTCACACACACACACACTATTTACACCTTTGAACACTCCATCCTTACACTTCCCTCACCGCTAAACACACTCACAATCTCTCACTCTCTCCCTCTCACCTTTTAAAAGCTACTCTCACTTTACCCACTTTACCTCCCTCTCTCTCTCTCTCTCTCTCTCCCAGCACGCGGCGTTCATTGAGGCATACTTCTCGGAGGATGCAAAGCTGGACTACCAGGATCGTTGGAGCATCTACATCTCCACCTTTGATCCGCTAGGGGGGGTGAGTGTGCTGGCGTGGCGTGGTGTAAGTGGGTAGGTGGGTGAGCCGGGAGGGATAGAGACGAAGAGACGTAGGAGTGGTGTGGCTGAAAGTGTGGGGTGGGTGTTAGTGGATGGGTGTGGAGGTGGAATGGGAGGTTGGGTGTGTGTGTGTGTGTGTGTGTAAGAGGGAAACTGGCAGACCAAGTAAAGGTTCGGAAAAAAGAGGATTGCCTGGCTACTAATCCTTAACGTGTGCTAGTAGTAGTAGTAGTAGTAGTAGTAGTAGTAGTAGTAGTAGTAGTAGTAGTAGTAGTAGTAGTAGTAGTAGTAGTAGTAGTAGTAGTAGTAGTAGTAGTAGTAGTAGTAGTAGTAGTAGTGTGTGTGTGTGTGTGTGTGTGTGTGTCGGGATGGAATGAAGGATATAGAAGCAGTTTGGTAGGGAGAGAAGGGAAAAAAGGAAGGGAAATTGAGGGGAAAAGTAAGTAGTAGGTAATGACACACCCTGAATAGGTTTAACCCCATCAACACTGAGACGCATTTTTACCTTGATTTTTGGCATAATTATTGACGATTTTACTGACATTAGGAAGGGTCTATGGAGCTCAGAAGATTAAAGGCCAGAGTCTTCACTATTTTAACCCCCCCACATAAGTTTTGAAGCTGCATAAAACCACCGAAAAGTAACCAAAATGAATATGAAATCGCGGTTTGATACTGAAGCGGGCGGGCTTTGAGATAGGAGGTACCCGAAAAAGCATCCCGTTTAGCCCAGAAATTCCCGTGAAAAGCCCACATGGTATAAAAAGAAAAGCGCTTAACCTTGAGAAAGACAAAAGACAGGAAGGAATTGGTTCTCCGACAGAGAGGTTGGTGAATGGAATGGACTCAGTGATCAGGTTGTTAGTGTTGAGTCATTTGGGAGCTTTAGAGGAAGATTAGATACATTTATGGATGAGGATGACAGATAAGATAGGAGAGTACGTTTTACAGGACTGCCGTGTGTGTGTGTGTGTGTGTGATTCACCTCGGTCGCCTGCTGGTCACCCAGCCAATCTTCCCCATTACGGAGCGAGCTCAGAGCTCATAGACCGATCTTCGGGTAGGACTGAGACCACAACACACTCCACACACCGGAAAAGCCAGGCCACAACACCTCCAGTTACATCCCGTACCTATTTACTGCTAGGTGAACACACCCCACACATTAAGAGCCGCGCCCATTTGCCTCGCCGCTTACCGGGATTCGAACCCAGCCCTCTCGATTGTGAGTCGAGCGTGGTAACCACTACACTACGTGGTGTGTGTGTGTGTGTGTGTGTGTGTGTGTGTCTGATAGCTTGTTTCACCAACCTTTTTTTTTTGTGTGTTCTTTTGATAGTGAGTTTTTAAAAGATTAGTGAGATGTAAGGATGAAGATAAAGATGAAAGTGGGCGTATTTCGTGAAGGTCTGAGAGAAGCTACCTCATTAAGCTCTATGTGAAGTAACACGGATTTTTTATTTTATTTTATTTTTTTCCTTTCCTTTACGTTTATAGTGGCAGAAGATAGTCTTGAGAACGTCTTTCCCATACTTCTATTACTATCAAAAGACTCTAATTGAAGTGACACGAGGTTTTTTTCTTTCTTTTACGGTTTCAGTGACAGATTAGCAAGATTTCTACATTACTAACGAGAAAAAGCACTCTTGAGGAACACTTCTGCTTAAAAAAGATATTAGACAAATTGACGGATGAGGATAGAATGAAATTAGGCCTATATAATGTAGGAAGTGCCACCTGTAGGCCTAATGGCTTTCTGCACCAACCTTCAGTACTGGAACACACTTTTACCATAAGTTTGTGTATGATTAGATTTGATTTACATTAGGAAGTGTCTATGGAGGTAAAAAGATTAATGGTCAGAGTCTTTACAATTTTAATCCCCACATACTGTAAGTTTCTGAAGTTGCATGAAATCACCAAATAGTAACGTGTCTTGGTACTGAAGGGGTTAGTAGTAGGAAGAAGTTTCAACCTCTTCAGTATTGGGACACATTTTTACCATGATATTGAGTAGGATTAAACGATAATATTGACATTAGGAAGGGTCTATGGAGGTCAGAAGTTTAATGGCCAGAGTTTTCACTATTTTAATCCCCACGTAAGTTTCTGAAGCTGTACAAAATCACCAAATAGTAACTAGAATGAATATGAAAACGTGTCCTGATACTGAAAGGGTTAAGAGAAGATAAGACAGTTTTTTTTCCCTTTTATAGCACGATTTTTTAATGTAGGGGGGGAAAAACCGGCCAAGAGCAACAAAACCTCTTCAGTATCATGACTCGCTTTCATGTTCCTCTACTTACTATTTGGTGATTTTTGTACAGCTTCAGATACTTATGTTGGGATTAGAATAGTGAGGACTTTGGCCATTAATCTTCTGACCTCCACAGACCCTTCCCAATCTAAACAAACTCGTCCAATCATACCCAAAACTCATGGTAAAAAAAATACGTTCCGGTGCTGAAGGGGTTAAAATGAAGACCCACTGTGTTGTCTGTCCCCGAAGTAGGTCTAAACAGTGTAGGGAGTGACCACGTGTAGGTTTGACGGCTTCCTGAACCCTTCCTTGCGTTGGTGCGGCCAGACAGACGAGGTGTACCGGGTGAGGTCCCCTGGCCGCCACATGGACAACCCCTCAGCATGGACCGTGGAGGTGATGGACAACTCTGCCGTCTGGCCCAACAACCCCGACCACCTGCCCAGTGAGAAGTGTTTGCCTGACTGCTGGACCGTGTGACTGTTTGACTGGTTGTGTTGCTGTTTGACTGTTTTTTGTGTTACATGACTGTTTGACTGTTTGTTGTGTTGCTGCGTGACTGTTTGACTGTTTGTGTTGTTGTTTGACCGTTTTAATGAATTAAGGATTGGTTGCTTGATTGACTAACTGACTAACTGACAGGGAGGAGTGAAGGAAAATGTAGAAGGGAAGGTAGAACATTCCACCCCAAACTTCACAAATTGAATTACCTAACCACAAACCACCTCATCAGGACCAGAGAGAGAGAGAGAGAGAGAGAGAGAGAGAGAGAGAGAGAGAGAGAGAGAGACTAATTATTTTCTGTGTTCATTACTAACCAACCTACCAACTACCCCTCCTCCATCCCCTCCTTCTGCAGGCTCCGTGGCAGGCGCTGAGGGCGTGGTATGGACTTCAGGCTTCCTTGTGCCCGGGAAAGGTGACGGCCAGCTGCAGATGTACCAGACAGGGAAGGATCCGATGCCCCCAGCTGTGGACATTGCCTCCTTATCTACTGTACGTTATGAAGCTTGTGTTGTGTTGTGTTGTGGTGTGGTGTGGTGTGGTGTGGAGTGGTGTGGTGTTGTGTTGTGTTGTGTGTTGTGTTGTGGTGTGTTGTGTTGTGGTGTGTTGTGTTGTGGTGTGGTGTGTTGTGTCCTGGGTTAGTCTTAGGTATTCTGAAACACATCTACTCTACAACACTTGAGCTCTACATGAAGTGACACGGTTTTTTTTTTTTTTACTTTCATTTTTTTTTTTTTCACGTTTGTAGTGACGGATTGACAAGATTTCTACGTTACTAACAGGAGAAATAGGCTTGAGAACTTCTGCTCCGTACTTTCACTTCTTTCAAAAAAAATTCTTGTTGAAATGACGCGGTTCTTAAGGATGTTTTCTATACGATTCTACTTTCAGATTAGCAAGATTTCTAGATGACAAACAAGGAAAAATAATCTTGAGGAACATATCTACTCTTAAAAGGCTTTAAATGAAGTGACACGGATTTTCAAGACTGTTTAGAAGGTTTTAGTGACATTAGCAAGATTTCTACATTTAAAAACAAGAAACACACTCTTGGAAATTCGTCTGACACGGATTTCTAAGACTGTTTAGAAGGTTTTAGTGACATTAGCGAGGTTTCTACATTTAAAAACAAGAAAAACACTTGGAAATTCATCTGCTCATCTGTGTGGCCTTTAAAAACATTAGTGGTGAGAGAACAAACCGGTTTTTCAATACCAGCTTTAGAGTTTTCAAGGTTTTTTTTTTGTAATGGTTTGACAGACTACAGTGGGTGTTGCAAGTCATGTACTACGCTGCTTCAGGTTCATTGTCTTCAGGTTGTTTTTGTTTCTCAGCTGCGTCAGAGAGAGAGAGAGAGAGAGAGAGAGATAGGAGAAGAGAGGAGAGGAGAGGAGAGGAGAGGAGGGGAGAGGACAGGAGAGGGGAAGAGAAGAGAAGAGAAGAGAAGAGAAGAGAGAGGAGAGGAGAGGAGAGGAGAGGGGGAGGGGAGTAGAGAATAGAAGAGAAGAGAAGAGATGAAAAGAGAAGAGAGGATAGGGGGGAGGGGAATAGGCACGTTTTATATAAGAACTTCCTGTACCAACTCTTGTGTCCTTGTTCTTGTGTTGCCTTGTGGTTCATGAGGTGGTCCATTAATTCACTGGTTCACTGGTTCACTGGTTCACGTCCCGCAGAACACGTGGTCATATCACCGAGTGGTGTGGAAGGACATGGATCTGGATGGTGACCTGGATGCACTCACTGCTCGCTTCCACCAGCCCCTTCTTGGTGGGTCTCTCTCTCTCTCTCTCTCTCTCTCTCTCTCTCTCTCTGGGTTTCACTTTCCCTTCCTTAATTACGTTATCCGCTCCTCCTCCTGCTCCTTCTCCTCCTCCTCCTCCTCCTCCTCCTCCTCCTCCTCCTCCTCCTCCTCCTCCTCCTCCTCCTCCTTTCTTCTCCTTTGTTATATTATATTTTTCTTTTACGTTTGTCTCCGCGGACCGACTCTCTCTCTCTCTCTCTCTCTCTCTCTCTCTCTCTCTCTCTCTCTCTCTCTCTCTCTCTCTCTCTCTCTCTCTCTCTCTCTCTCTCTAAGTCACTCTCTCTCATTCCTCTCCGTCTCATTCTTTCTCTCCGCCGTCACTCTATCATTGCCTCTTTCTCTCCATCCCTCCTTCCTCCTTCCTTCCTTCCTTCCTTCCTTCCTTTTATCCTTCCTTCTCACACCTTAAGTCACTTCCCACTCTCTCTTCTATTCTCTTTTATCTTTCTTTACTCTTTGTTTCTTTCAATTGACTTTATTTTCTCTCTCTCTCTCTCTTTATCTCTTTATCATTCTATTATCTCTCTTTCTCGTTTCATGTCATTGTTCATTACATCTATTTTCTCGTTATCTCTCTCTCTCTCTCTCTCTCTCTCTCTCTCTCTCTCTCTCTCTCTCTCTCTCTCTCTCTCTCTCTCTCTCTCTCTCTCTCTCTCTCTCTCTCTCTCTCTCTCTCTCTCTCTCTCTCTCGTCTTTGTCTCTTTTGTTATATTGTGAGAAGTGTTGTTTTTTTTTCAGTTTGTCATCAAGTTTGTTTTCTTCCTCCCTCTCTCTTCCTTTGTCTTATTTTTCTACTTATTTTTCATTTTTTCCCTTGTTTCCCCTTGTCTCATATCGATGTAACCCAATCTCACCTTACCTTCCTCACCTTAACTGCCTCACCTCACCTTACATTACCTTACCCAACGCTTCTTTGACCTTACCTGTTCTTACCTAACTCCACCATACCTTTCCTCACCTCACCCAACCTAACCTAACCTAACGTAGCCAAATTTAATCTAACTAACATTTACCTTATCTTATCTTATCTACCCTAACCTAATTTACTTTCACCCGTATTTAGAAACGCTTTGCTCTCTTATTAAGACTGTTTTCAAAGGCTCTAGTTGAAGGTACTCATGTTTTTAAGGGTATTTTTATGATTCTGGTGATGGATAAGCGAAATTTCAAGTCGATCATAAGGAGAAACTGTCTTGAAAACCCGACTAGTTGTCTATGAGGGACTTGAAAGATTGTTGTGGTGAGAATGTAGGGTGTTTCTGAATATGGCCGTTTATCTCACCTTATCTTACCTTAATTTAACATATCTAAAACCTAATCTAACTTTATTTTATCTTATCTAACCTCACCTCGCCAAACATCACCTTTCTTTCTTCATTAATCTAACATAATCCAAACTTAATCTAACTTCACCTCATCTTCACCTAACCTAGCCAAACATCACCTTTCTTTGTCCCTTTCCGCCAGGCTCGACCAAGAAGGAGTTAGTGTGGCTTGAGAACGAGGGACAGGGGTTCGTTGAGGGTTGGATGCAGCACGTGATAGCGAACGACGGGCCTGACGTGTCCTTTGCGACTGTCAAGCTGTCAGCGGGCGGGAGGGACTTTGACTGCCTCGTGATTGGTGAGTTCTTCAATGAGCGCACCTCGATCTACTGGACGGAGAGTGAAGAGGGAAGCTGGGCCGATCCTAACCTGGTGAGTAGAGAGAGAGAGAGAGAGAGAAAAGAGAGACAAAGAAAGAGACAAAGAGAGAGACAGAGACAGAGAAACAAAGACAGAGAGAGCCAGACAGAGAGGTACAAAGAGAGTGTGTGCGTTACCTATTCATTTCCTTAATAAATCGCACAATAGAAGAACAGCAACACACCAACGCACACTGATCCTCGTCTTCCAACACACCTAAACATTTCCCCGCAGCTAAAATCGGTGCGTTGTTATACTGCTGACGTTACTGTGGTTGTGAGTCTTTTTGATATCTAAAACGTACTGTAACTTTACCTTATCTTATCTAACCAAACCTATTTAGAAACGCTTTGCCCTATTATTAAGACTGTTTTCAAAGGCTCTAGTTGAAGATACTCATGTTTTTAAGGGTATTTTTAAGGTTCTGGTGATGGATTAGCAAGATTTCTAGTTGATCATAAGAACTGTCTTGAAAACCCTTATAGTTGTCTCTTCACCCGCCAGATAAGGTCACGAGTCATCAACGAGGAGGCTGGCCAGGTGTTTGATGTGCTGGTGGATGACTTTAACAGGGACGGCACGCTGGAGTTCATAGCCACAGAATACAGGAAGGATCTGGGAGTGGGTCAAGCTACCATTTACCTGTTCCCCGAGGATTTCAGGTGAGGTAATGGTAGGGACAGGTGTGTGTGTGTGTGTGTGTGTGTGTGTGTGTGTGTGTGTGTGTGTGTGTGTGTTGTTGTTTCGTTTTTACTTATTTTATTCTTGGCAATCACCATTACCACTAAAATCATTCACACACACACACACACACACACACACACACACACACACACACACACACACACACACACACGGCCCGGTAGCTCAGTGGTTAGAGCGCTGGCTTCACAAGCCAGAGGACCGGGGTTCGATTCCCCGGCCGGGTGGAGATATTTGGGTGAGTCTCCTTTGACGTGTAGGTGGTGTTCACCTAGCAGTGAGTAGGTACGGGATGTAAATGGAGGAGTTGTGACCTTGTTGTCCCGGTGTGTGGTGTGTGCCTGGTCTCAGACCTATCCGAAGATCGGAAACAATGAGCTCTGAGCTCGTTCCGTAGGGTAACGTCTGGCTGTCTCGTCAGAGACTGCAGCAGATCAAACAGTGAATTACACACACACACACACACACACACTCATATTTTCTCATTTCATTATTGATTTTCTCCTCCTGACCTCTTCTTCTTCTTCCTTCTACTCCTCCTCCTCCTCCTCTTCTCCTCCTCCTCCTCCTCCTCCTCCTCCTCCTCCTCCTCCTCCTCCTCCTCCTCCTCCTCCTCCTCCTCCTTCAGTACCACCGCAGTCACCCTTCCACACCACACTCTTCCACCTCCACCAACACACACACACACACACACACACACACACACACACACACACACACACACACACACACGCTCCTTCACTCTCTCACTCCTCGACAGAACCGATGATTTCACACATTTCAAGATTGCGGACAGCTTTCGGCCTAACCAGATCCTTGGCGCCCAGACCATGTCCCCAGGATCCCCAAAGTCCTTCTATCCTACGGCGGAGTTTGCGGCAGGACTAGCAGAGGACGGACTGTAAGTACACACACACACACACACACACACACACACACACACACACACACACACACACACACACACACACATTTAAGCCTCTCATTGTTGTTTGGGATTTTATTTTTTGTGTTTTTTACAAGCATATATTTGCTTTTTATCTATTTATTCATTGATATATGTATCTACTTCTTTTTGTTGTGTTAAGGAAGGTGGCCAAGAGAGAGAGAGAGAGAGAGAGAGAGAGAGAGAGAGAGAGAGAGAGAGAGAGAGAGAGAGAGAGAGAGAGAGAGAGAGAGAGAGATGGACGATTTAAAAGGGATTAATTTACGTAATATTGAAGATGTCTCAACAATCTTCTTTTCTGTGTGTGTGTGTGTGTGTGTGTGTGTGTGTGTGTGTGTGTGTGTGTATCTAATTACCTATGCTTCTCTACCTATTTACCTACCTATCTATCTATTTATCTATCTTCCTATCTATCTATTTATCTATCTATCCAATCTATGTCACTACCTACCTACTCATTTATCTATCTGTCTATCAATCTATCTGCCAATCAACTAAACATTTAATCTACCTACCCACACATCTATCTGTCTATCTTCTTATCTATCCATCTATCTATCTATCTATCTATCCAATCTATCGTACTCCCTACTTACTCATTTATCTATCCATCTTTCAATCTATCTGCCAATCAACTTAACAATTAATCTATTTACCCACCCATCTATCTACCCAAACACAGATTCACCTTTACTCACCTCCTCCTCTCTCTTTCTCCCTCCCATCCTCCTCTCCCCCAAGCCCCCACAAACCCTACATCCTTCTCTCCGGAGACGATGACGGGAGAATGTACGTTTTGTTCCCTAATTCTGATGCACGAGATGATTGGGTGTACCAGAAGCACATCCTCATTGACACGGAGAAGACAACGATCGGTGAGTGTGTGTGTGTGTGTGTGTGTGTGTGTGTGTGTGTGTGTGTGTGTGTGTGTGTTTTTTTTTTCTCTCTTTTCGATTTGTGTTGATGCGTTTCGTGTGGTTTTCTTCTTTTTCTTTTCTTTTCTTTTTTTTTCTTTTTCTTGTCTTATTTCGGCCATTTATTTTACCTTTACTTTATTTTGTGCATGTATTTTGTTTACCAGTTTGTTATTTTCCTTTGATTTCTGTTTCTTCATCAATCTGTCAATCTGTCTCTTTCTCTCTTCCTTTTCCTTTTATATATATTTTTTTCCCCTTCACTACATTATTTTCATTTACTTTCTTTATTCTCTTTACTTATTCACTGATTTCTGTTTATTTCATTCGTTTATTTTATTTAGATTTGTTTTCTCACTTATTTATGTATTGATCCACAAATCTCATTTAATTCATTTGACTTAAGTATATTTATTAGTTTACTTATCCATTAATTTATGCATTATTTTGTTTCTGTTTATTTTGATTTAATTTTCTTAACTATTTATTCATTCTGAAATCTATAATTTATGTTATCCATCTATTTCATTCTTATTCACTTACCTTCTTCATTAGTCTGTCTATTCATTTATTTAATGCAACATTTTATTCATTTGTTGTAGTTTTATCACTAAATTCACTTACTCGTCTATTTACACCAATTACTTAAACATGATTTTATTTGTCTATTTTATTTTTACTATTTACTTATCTGCTATATTTTCATCACCACCACCACCACCACCACCACCAGGCAAGATGGCGCATGGTGATTTCGATGGTGACGGCTTTGAGGATGTGGTGGTGGCAGGGTATTCCATAGGTCAGCTCTATCTCTTCACCTACAGTCCCTAGAAACACCGGAGGCTCTTCCTTAACTAACCTGATCCTACCAAAACAAACTTAGCCTAACCTCTCCTTCTATTGTAATCTTGCAGTCCTTAGGTGTGTCTCCCAACCTGTAGTACGCATTCTTGCCTCACCTTCTATTGTAATCTTGCAGTCCTTAGATGTGGCTCCAACCTGTAGAACGCTAGTGGTATGTGAAGGCCTTCCAGGTGGCACATGAGCACTTTCACTTTCGAGATTATATACGATTTTTAGTTGTTCATTTAATTTCTTAGAGAGAAAAAAAAAAAAAATATATATATATATATATATATATATATATATATATATATATATATATATATATATATATATATATATATATATTGCCTTACACAAGATAATCTGGCATCGATCCGCTGGTGGAGAGGAAACAGATGCATCCCTCGCATTAAATTGAGTTGTGTTCCTTGTTGTTAGTTCATTTGTGTGTTCTACTTGTGAATAAAATTATATTTGCTGGAATTGAGTTTTTCTGGAACCAGGTGGTACACGTTGGCTGTACAAGACCGTCAAGTGGCACTCGCTCATGAAAAGTTTGGGGACCACTGCCTTAGAACCATAATCGTTGTGTCTTTGCTTGTTTTAGAACCTTTAATTTTGAAATTACATTCCTTAGAACCGTTGCGGCCTCCAGAACGAATAAATAAATGCATGTTTTTTCTATTTATTTTCAATACTAGATAAAGTCTTATACTACTACTACTACTACTACTACTACTACTACTACTACTACAACAACAACAACAACAACAACAACAACAACAACAACAACTACTACTACTACTACTACTACTACTACTACTACTACTACTACTACTACAACAACAACAACAACAACAACAACAACAACAACAACAACAACAACAACTACTACTACTACTACTACTACTACTACTACTACTACTATTACTAATGATAATAATAATAATAATGATAATAAAAATAATAATAATAATAATAATAATAGTAATAATAATTTACAAATATATGCCACAAACTGTTAGATAAGCGGTCACATGTGCACTGAGCCTCGGCTTCCCGTGGAATAAAAGTGTTTCATTCAAAATAGTGAATGTAACGTGAAATCAAAGTATTCAGAAGGATTCTACTCGCTTAAAGAAACTTTTCCCCAAAGAATCTCTATAGAGAAACGTTTAGTTGATTTAATAAACTGTTACGATGATATTTGAAAGAGTGGAAGTCAGAGTTGGTGATAACAAAGGCAATATAGTATTTAATGTAAAGAAACATTTAATGAAAAGTACACAGATGAATAGAAAACTAGAAATGTTACTCTACTTAATAATGAAGGAAGGATAGGATACAGTATCAGCACAAATAATGTCAGAAAATATTGTTCATACTGAGTTTCTTTACATATATATAACATCACTTGAAGAGAAAGTAAAACTTGATAAGTATCTTCATTACTCTGTCCTTTATTACAAAGAAGCTTAACTTAATTGTTTTTAATCACTTAACGTTGAGTGAGACGCTTCGAGTCCCTCAACACTGATTCAAACCCAACTGAGTCGCGTGAGGCCAGCCACTAAGCGTGTGGGCAGACACTGACCAGCCCTGGTGTCGACAACAGTCACAACACCTCTGTACGAGAACTTGGTGGATTAATCTCTTTATCACAGTGCTGCTGCCTGTCTACGCACCACGGACAGCCCACGGCTCGGTGAAGTACTCCTCCCTTCGCGTCTGTGTCGAGTGTGGCTCTGCAACTGAGGCGTTGGGTGTGGCAGGAGACGGTTCGGCACTTCCATTTAACATGTACGTGTCGTTACGAAGCAGGACCATATCAATCCATACGTTAAATTGCTATATGGTTTACCTCAATACAATTAAGTTGTATACAGCTGATCCATACTAGTTGAGGTCAATAGTTTGATCAAGCTTGTTCTGTTTTACAGTCGATCGAAGTTCCGCCACACGTGGACCAGGACCAACACCTGCCGCTGGTCTGGTAAGTCGTCAGTTGCTTCTATCATTTCTTGATTTTCCACAATTAGGTATTTATTTTTTGTTCTTCCAACCGGATCGTGGTTGTGTGGATTACTGTGTGTATCGAATTATTACCGGAGGACACTCAAGTCCCCAGGTACATGGCCGCTCTTACAGCAACCAAATTTTTACGTATTCGGGAAGTAAATGCTAGAAAATGATAGATGTATGGGAACGTCCAAGGTTATGTAACATACGTAAACAAAGATATGACTTGGCGATCGTTATTTTAGGAGGAAACGATGTTAGTAATCCTAAGATAGTAATACAGAGGCCAGAGTATCGTTAACATCGCTGAACACTTGGTAGTCAAATAACAAAATGTAATAACAGCTGGAACCACGTGATTATTCAAGCAATAATCGACTTGAAGTGTGTCCAACCTATGATCACATTGCTCTAACACTAAGAAATAGATAAATAAACGAGACTATTTAAAGCAGAAATATTCACCAGAAGATTTTTTTCTGGAGGGCATGGGAGGGAAGCAATGCACTTCGTAACAGTGACAAATCGTATTGCTTTGAAGTTACAAAGCTGCAGGATATCTCACAATAGATTGAGTTTTCATACCGACTTAAAATGATTGCCTCAAATCATTGTTAGCGTTCTGCACGAGCCTACAAGGACCACGCAACGAGAGCAATTTACGAGTAACAACTTGAAGGCAGTGATTTCGAGTGACCGAGTGACGATGTTGATATAGATGAAATAGAAAGTTTCCATTACTCAAAATCAAAATAGCCTGGATATGAACGAGCCTATATGAGATGGGAAACCGCCTCATTATCTAAGGATACTGAACATATTTGAGCTCGATTCAACAGAATATTATGAAGTTAAGACAACTGTCACAGTCATCTGGTGAACTTTTAAAACATTTATAAGAAATATCCGCCACTGACTGACTGACTGACTGACTGGGGTGAGGGAGTGAAGGGCTTATATTTCCCCCCATCCCGTGCGCCCTAATCTTTCTCGTGAGTCTGTGATGCGGTACCTTATGAAATGCTTTAGTAAAATGTAGGTATAGGATGTGATAACTATGAATGAAGTGTTGTCGGGCGGTGTCTCGCTGCACTGTTGCGCCACACCGCCACTGCAGTGACAGTTTTAGTTAGAGTGACAAGACGGTTGTTTGTGTGATTGTAGTGATATATCAACAACATTTGTACATTACTGATAGGAGAAAGACTCTTGAAAATGTTCCCCATTGTCATGAAAGGAAAGCGCTTGAGAATATTGTACTAGTTATAATGAGATTTGTTGAATAGAGAGTGAGAGACCTAACCTAACCTAACCTAACCTATCCTATCCTATCCTATCCTAAGCTATCCTAACCTATCCTATCCTAACCTAACCTAACCTAACCTAACCTATCCTATCCTATCCTAAGCTAACCTAACCTAACCTATCCAGTCCTAACCTAACCTAAAGACTACGAGTGTCACCAGCCACCACCTGAAGGTGTGATGGGTGGTGGCCTGTGTGGCGGTGACGGTGTGGTGTAGCGTGTGGTGACCCTCCTTGAGTGGTGGTCGGTGTGGTGTGTCGTGATGGTGTTCCGTGGCAGTAGACTCACAACCACTCCAGGGTCACGTGGTACATAACAAAGGTGAAGGCCATGGCCTGCGCACACCGCAGCAGGCTGTTCACTAGGGCCCTGCCACCCCACGGGATGCCCTTCCCCTGCTTGGATGGGGACGGAATGGAAGGCTGCAAAACATCAGAGGACTTCCCACGGGGCTCTACCCTCCTGTGGCGGAGCTGGACCTGGGGAGCGGCCCACATCTGGCCATCCCCGAGGTCACGGTGTACGACCTCGGGGGTCTCGCCAGTCTGAGGAACAAGTTCCCTTTCCTGAGAAGACTGGCGTTGGGGAGCGGCTCACCTCTGGCCATCCCCAAGGTCACGGTGTACGACCTCTTGTGTCAGGCTGGCCACGATCTCGTCAGCCTGAGAAATGTGTTTGCTGCCGGGGCTGGGCCTGGGAGTGGCCTGCCTCCGGCCATCCCCAAGGTCCATCAGGGTGACCTTGGGGGTGAGGACACAGTACGTGACCTCAGTGATCAGGCTGGCTCCAGAGTTGGTGTACACAGCGTATGGAGGCAGGATGAGCTGGATTTCACCAGCCTGGGGGGGCAGGCTGGCGTGCTGCTCAGTCTTTGGTGGTTCCTGCTTGGCCTCCTTGGTTGTCCTTGGCTCGTCCAGGAGCATTCTGCTGTAGAACACGGCGACAGGGGCTTGATCTTGGGCCCCGCCAGCGCCGCCTGCTGCATCCCCAGCCTTGAGGCTGAAGAAGAGCGCAGAGCGGCGCCCGATCTTGTTTGTTTTGAGTCCCGCCAGCAGGTCGGCCAGCGGGATCTCACGGCGGGCCACGAGAGTCTCTCCCGCCAGGATGTCCACCCTGACGGGCGTGGCGCCGTCCTTCTTGGCGACCTTCCCAACGGCCACCAAGGCCCTGTGGGCAGACCTGTGCTGGCCTGCCCCGTCCCCCGCGCTGGGGAAGCTGAAGTCCCCCAGCAGGCGCCGGCCTCCTTTGCCTCTGCTGCGGGGCAGACAGAGGGTGAGGCGGTCGGCGCCGCCACACTGGCCCACCACCTCCAGGTGGGCCGACACTTTGAGAGTGCTGCAGTGCTGACCCATCGCTCCAATCACTTTATCTTCTTGTTTTATTTTCTTCACTTTGATATGAATTGAAATGTTTCCTCGGAGCAGTTTTGTCAAAATGTGCTGAAACCAGATGGCGCCTCAACCGCCGCCGCCGTCATTCACTTACTCTCTCTCACTCACTCACTCACTCATTTACTGAAAAAAAAACACTGAACAGTAGCAGTAGGAGCAGCAGGAGGAGGAGGAGGAGGAGGAGTAGTAGTAGTAGTAGTAGTAGTAGAAAATTTTACATGACAAATATATAAATGAATAAATAAAATTAAATAGAACACCCCAAACAAACAAAACACACACACACACACACACACACACACACACACACACACACACACACACACACACACACACACAAAATCACTGTATGCAAGTGTATGTGTGTGGGGGGGGGCCCCGGCTATACAAAGGGCGCCACATGTTGCAGGAATGGGTCTGGTTTTATGAGGGTAAAGCGATAGTTTTTAGGTGTCTGTCTGCGTGAGTGTTGCCGCGTGATGGCTTATGCTGGGCTCACACTACACATTTTTTTTTTTTTTTTTTTTTTTTTTTACTACACCCCCGACGGTCGTACAGGCCAGTTTTCTGCGATTGCATGCGGCTGTCGTAATAATTGGGAGCATTTCATTGCAAGAAGGACACGCAAAACGAAGGACTTCCATCTTCGTGGGTGTCTGAAGGTGGATGTTTACTCCTTGTGTCGGAGGCGGCTCCTCCATATTCATGTCCCAATGGGCCAGCGATGTTTGGGACATCATACCCATCATGCCCTTCCTGTCTCATCGTCTTCGGTGAGTAAACCATCCTGAGAGCACAGTGTGAACTGGAGCTAGATTTTTTTTTTTTTTTTTTTTACTGACGACAACGCACGAGCTGTCACAACATTTTCGTGCGTTACTGTCAAACATGTTCAAAAACCAGTCGTAAATCAGTATTTTAACTATTTTTGACTCGTTCGATGTCGAACGATGTCGTTAGCAACACGTCCGACATCGTATCTCCCTATAACGTCATCGTACGCCCGATGAAATGGCTTTGCTTGTCGTGACTCTCTTCCCGACAGTCGAATGGATCGCTCGATTGTCGTAATGCTTCTACGATGTCGTGTGACAACAAGGACATCTTACCACATCGTGCGATAACGCCGCGTTAACGTACGACTTGACTCACGATATATTACGACAGGCCAAACATCATTAAATCTGGGGTCACACTACAGCCTTTTTTTTACTACGGCGTCCCCGACCGTCGTAGGAGGGCTGTCACCTGCAGCAATGACGTAATTTTAACGGTGTTTGGCCTGTCGTAATATATCGTGAGTCAAGTTGTACGTTAACGCGGCGTTATCGCACGATGTGATAAGATGTCCTTGTTGTCACACGACATCGTAGAAGCATTACGACAATCGAGCGATCCATTCGACTGTCGGGAAGAGAGTCACGACAAGCAAAGCCAATTAATCGGGCCTTCGATGACCTATGATGACGTTATAGAGAGATACGATGTCGGACGTGCTGCTAACGACATCGTTCGACATCGAACGAGTCAAACATCGTTAAAATACCGAGTTACGACTGGTCTTTGAACATACGTTTGTACCTAGAATCGTCGTGACCAGTGTGATAGTTCATGCGTTGTCGCCAGTTAAAAAAAAAAAAAACCTAGCCCCATTTCACACCGTGCTCTCAAGATGGCTTACCCACCGGAGACGATGGGACAGAGGAAGGGCATGCGTGGGTATGATTTCCCACCGTCGTCGCAAGATCTCTTTGGGACATCCCTGGACACCGCAAGCTTATTGGACATGAGTATGGAGGAGCCGCCTCCGAGACCAGGAGTGAACATCCACCTTCAGACCCCCACGAAGGTGGATGTATACCCTGTGCCACAAGAAGGCCAGTAGGATCAGCTGGAGGAGTAGTTGCACCACCACCAGCACCAGCAGCAACACCAGGACGAGAGGACAGCTGTTTGCCTCAAGTTGCCAAGCCGAGTATTTTTGCAAGGAGCGCGGTGGTAGTGGCGGCGTTGGTGGTGGTGGTGGCGAAAGGCAAAATTTTGTTAACGTATTCGAAATAAATAAAGCCGCAAGTGGTGAAGATATGTATCACCAGAGAGAGAGAGAGAGAGAGAGAGAGAGAGAGAGAGAGAGCGCTTTATCGGTACTATTATCATGATCATCCAGTATGTAGACTCCATCTTCAAGATGTCCCTGGCGAGATGCGGCTCTGTGTTAGCGAGGATAGGGATGTACTTTAGGAGACTCATGGTGAGGTGTGTAGATGTCGATACTGTGGGGTGATGTGACATGGGAATGTAATGGTAATAGTAAAAGTGAGGTGAAGCGATGTAAGAGTGGGAACAGTGGAAGGAAATAGTTAGAAATAAAGAAGTTTTAAAGATAACAGTTTGTGGGCATTCCACGTTGTTATTTTTTATCATTTTATGATGGAGGTAGCGCTACCTGAACTAAGTTTGGGTCACCCAGCCATGAAAGTTCCATATATCCGTGCGTGTAATTCACCTCGGTCGCCTGCCGGTCACCCAGCCAGTCTTCCCCATTACGGAGCGAGCTCAGAGCTCATAGACCGATCTTCGGGTAGGACTGAGACCACAACACACTCCACACACTGGGAAAGCGAGGCCACAACCCCTCGAGTTACATCCCGTACCTATTTACTGCTAGGTGAACACACTCCACACATTAAGAGCCGCGCCCATTTGCCTCGCCGCCTCTGGGACTCGAACCCGGACCCTCTCGAGTGTGAGTCGAGCGTGCTAACCACTACACTACGCGGTGTGTGTGTGTGTGTGTGTGTGTGTGTGTGTGTGTGTGTGTGTGTGTGTTGTCATGAGGATGCTATCAATTATGATTGTTCGTATCTTGTCTGTGTTTAAAATGTGTATTTGTTAGTGGGTCATTGTATCTCATGTTTTTTTGTTTATCATTTTTTTTATTGGGGGGGGAGTTATTTCTATACAGGAAGGTAAGTCTTAAAAAGGTTAGTACAGGTAAGTATTGGTTCTTATGTGACATGGGAAAACGCTTTGGACCCCTTTATATATATATATATATATATATATATATATATATATATATATATATATATATATATATATATATATATATATATATATATATATATATATATATACCTCCAGGGGCTCATTCTGGGCCTACCCTTGCGTCGTCAAGCGAATACAGGGCGTCATTGCACTTTTGTCAAATGGGTCTATTTCGACATCATTCGACATAGTCCGACATCGTTAGCGTAGCATACGTTGTCGCAAGCCAAGAAAATTTGAAAATTCTGGTTGTTTCCATTTTTCTTTGGTACGTCATCGTTGTGGGTACATCATCGTACGTCTAGGATCCGATGTCGTACGTCCTTCGTTTTGCATGTCCTTGCACTGAAATGCTCCTAATCGTTACGACAGTCGTATGCAATCGTAGAAAACTGGCCTGTACGACCGTCGGGGGACGTTGTAGTAAAAGAAAAAAAAAAAGGCCGTAGTGTGACCCCAGCATAAAATGACGTCATTGCTGCCGGCGACAGCCCTCCTATACGACCGTCGGGGTTCGTCGTAGTCAAGAAAAGCTGTAGTGTGACCCCAGCATTAGCGGGAAGTGAATGTAAACAAACAGCTCCCCGCCAAGATGTCTTCCGTTAGTGACGATGCTGAAGCGTTAGTTGTTCTTATTTTGATGTACCGGAAGAGTTAACAGAAAAGAAAATGTCTGTGGATACGTCCCTGGCTAAGTAGAAGGAAAGAGAGGAGTGTTTACCACACACAATTACGATCAAATTAAATCCTGACAAGTCTTCAGTCCCTCCCTCCAACAACACCCTGCATTGAGGGAAACAGTCACCGGAGAGTGGCAGCTGTTTCGTCGAACAACGATTTAAGCAAACTTTTTTTCCCTGTATGATTCTTTTCTGAGTTTTTTTTTTTTTTCCTCACCAGCTCTAACATCATCTCTGTATCTGGAGACCACATTTTCAAAGCTTATTCCGTGACGGCACAACGTAAATAAAGTCGCAAGTCGACTGAACAAGACCTTGCGACTGGTTTCTTCAGTCGGTAGGACTTGCAATTTCAGTCGAAAATTGGCACGTGTGAACCGGCCTTTATCCGCCTTTGCACATAAAGGCGGGTTCACACGTGTCAATAATGCAAGTTGCTAAAAGTATCGACTGAGCCTTCTAGTCGAAACACGTTCACACATAGCAACTGGGAAGTATCGGCTGGTTGGCGGGAAGTGAGTGTAAACAAACCACTACTAAACAAGATTTCTTCCTCCGGTGACGATGACGATTGCGATCAAATTAAATCACAAGTATTCAATCCTCACCTTCAACAACGCCCTGCATAGAGGGAAACAGTTCCTGGAGAGTGGCAGTTATCTCATGGAACGTCGATTTACGTAATGTCTTTCTTTGCTGTAGCCTGTATAATTCATTTTCAGGGTCCCCGATGTGCTCTTTTTCCCTCACTGACTCCATCTTTTCTACATCGACGCCACATTTTCAAACCTTTCTCCGTGACGTCAAAACGTAAACAAAGTCGCAAATCGACAGAACAAGACCAACGTCTTGCGAGACTGGTTTTTCCAGTCACTAGGTACCGATATTCAGTCGGAAACTCTACCGACTTGGACTTTCAGTCGCATATTGACACGTGTGAACCCGCTTTAACTCCACCAACCTTATGCAGTCAGGCTT
This sequence comes from Portunus trituberculatus, assembly GCF_017591435.1. NCBI lineage: Eukaryota > Metazoa > Arthropoda > Malacostraca > Decapoda > Portunidae > Portunus > Portunus trituberculatus. Next base: position 5,523,469 of record NC_059260.1, on the reverse strand, counting down.
TCACATTGGAAGATGATCCTTCCTTATATTTTCCAATACTTTCTCCACTGCACCTGAGGCGCCATCCACCGGAATCACCGTCACATCTTTTTTTCTGCACACGTTAAAACTTTTTTACCTCTCGATGGGGTCACTAGAGTTCCTTAGATGCGCGTCGCTGATGCTTCTAGAGCTGAGGACAAAGGATTCGCGAGAAGTTCGGCACATAATTAACAAGTTCACCAAGCTGGGATACCCGAAGGGCCTCCTGGTAGAACTGAAGAGCAAGGGGCGCAGGATCATAGAAAGGTGTGACAGAGAGGAGGAGGAGCAAAAAATTTCGCTGAAGGAATGAAGGTAAGGAAGAGTTTAATGAGGGAAGGAAATTAGGAATGTGAACTCACTCAATGGGTGGAATTGGTGGGCGTGGTTAGGTTAGGTGACGTGATAAGACTGAGGAGACGGTGATTAGGTTGGGCAGGTGTAGTTTGGGTGAATAGAAGATCAGAAAGTAGGTGAGGTAATTAGGCGGGTCAGTTGAGGAGTGGTATTTTTTTTTTTTTTTTTTTTTATATACACAAGTGTGACTGTAGTAACAATTTTGTCCTCTAGCTTGTTCACTGCGCCGTGGCAATTAGCTGTTTTTACTCTATCATTCATAGTACTGGCATTATGTGTAAATACTAATTAATGATGTAAATGCTTTTTTGTGTACTACTGTACTTTTTCATTTACTTTTACAATGATGTAAATTTCATAACGCTGTTAACACGCAAGGTTAGCACCACAGTCTAGCTGTATGTCTAGCTATACATATAGCTAGACCGTGGTTAGCACGCTCCAATGATTCTATACTATACTTATATACTATAATAAGTCTTGTATATTCCTTGGCACGCTCACAACTCGCCCGGCGTGGGACCGATGTCGTTTTGTGTGTGTGTGTGTGTGTGTGTGTGTCCTCACATCTCCATAGTCAACACCACTGCACAAAGCTTTATATGAAAGGATCCATGGGGCTTGTATCCCAATCAGAGCAAGTATGGTAATCAATTACCACTATTAGTGTATATAGCACATCATTACTAGTCTTATAAATGCATTTATTGGATGACGTAAATTAAATAGTTGCCACTGCCGCCAAGATGGCAGGCCCTCTCATTTCTAGAATGTAGAATCTCCCCTTCCTGCCATCATTCTGCACAACGAAACCCCTGTCAATCTCTATGGAATGGTTAATTTATACATGACCTTTGTACCACCTGTGTGAATCTCTCCACAGTCATCGATAAGGAAAACGTCCCGAAAGTTGGACGTAGCTCAGCCTCTCAGTCTGTCACTCACCTCCGCCGGCCACGTGGCACGTGGACGGTGGAACACACGACCCTCTCTGCATCACCGTCTGGCGTAACGGCGTCTGCATCCATCATCTCATCCATACTGTCCTTGGTGCCAAACCGTGCCTGAGACTGTTGAACATTTGCTCCTGCAGTACCCTCGCTTTGCACATAAATCCTTACTCTGGGAGTAAATAGTGTTGACCTGTGCACTCTAGTGGACCACTGGCCACCAGGCGCCGCGGTGGCAGGCGTCCGTCCACCCCTCAAGACAATGGGCCGTCATCCGCCGCACCTGTGCCTTCCCCAAGAGGTGAGAACAGGTACCACGCCAGTGATGATCCAGACACTTAGCAGGGCACACATGGTCACATTGATCGTCACGGCCCTTTGACAACAAACAACAGGCTCACCTCGGGCACGTCTAAACACTATCGGAACACTATCGGAACAGAAATACTATCGGAACACTACTATCGGACCACAAAAAGTGACCAAATATGGATAAATATACAAGAAATCAAGTTAGTAATGGGATGTAAACGTTGCTAAGAACATGAACAATTAATAATTAATAATTACATTGACTTTGTTGGGAACCATAGTGATTTGGTGGTAGGTGTACCATAGGAAAGGTGTATTGCATTATTTTTTTTGGTGCTGCTCTTTCTGCCCTGGGTCGTCTACGCTGGCCAGGTTTTTTGGCAATACCACCCACATTTGGAACTTTGAATTCACCGTCAGTGGAGGTTACCATTTTAGGAATTTGCTGTTTCTTGTAAGTGCAAAATGCTGAGAAAAGTTTTTTTTTGTCATCTTCACTTTTGTTTTTCCAGTGGGCATGCCCAACATAGAATTTCTTATGTAGGGAAGGGTGGAGGACATAATTTCCCATGCCAAAGAGAGCCCGTCGTAGGTCCAGCATTCGAATATTAGCCACACTGTAAAGTGTCTTTATTAACCCCTAAAGGGCCGGCCTGGGTGGTCATCTACAACATCCACAGGACCGGCACCTCAGCACCAAACACCGAAAATAGCCTATATTCACACACTTGATTCTGCTGAACTACAATGCAATAACAAATTACTTTGTCGTCATAGTCATCATCAACTCTTCTTCATTTTAATTATTGCATGAAAACGTTTCTATGTGCTGTGGTTTTGGAGAAATATTGAGTTGAAGAGGAGAGACTTTTGGAGTTAGCGAGGCTCTTGCCCGCTCTGCGTTCGTTTCGCTTGTGTGGCCTTGACTAGTGCGTAATGAAAACGGATGCCCCCCATGCTCTAATTCTTATATATAGTCAATACTCTAAGCTTTCTCTATGTAATCATCAACAGCGACTGTCCTCACAGTAGATGTAAAAGGACGTGCAGGTTCTTCTGAAGCTGCTTCAGGTGTTGATTGAGCAAAATCAGAATCATTTGTACTTGTATCTGTATCTTCACTACCTTCATTCTCTATGCTCACGTCACTTAGTTCAAGTTCCTCGGGATCACTTGATAAGTACGAGGAGACAGTTCTATTGAGTTCCCGTAGTATTCTGCTGTCGCTAAGAAGTGAAGCACGTGGTCGAGCTTGGGCGGGAATATGTCTAGGCGTTGAGGTGCTGGGCTCGGCAGGGTCTGGCATGAAATCGGACGCGTCAGAATCCGTGTCAGTACGCCTGTCCATCGTGAGAGCGGGCAAGATTCTGAAGCAGTAGCCTAAACATATCTCTGGCAGTGTTGGCAATGAATGGTCATCGAAAATTATCGAAAAGTAAGTAAATTTAGCGCGAAAAAAGCAAAGCGGCTATAACCGCCCCCGGCCCTTCCGTGGAAAAGCGGCTATAGCCGCCTCCGGCCCTTTAGGGGTTAAATCAGGTAATTTTTGAGACTTCCAATTTATGGCCTTTTTGATCACACTCACCCTTGGCATATAGAGGCAAAAAAGTCAATGTAATTATTAATTCTTAATTGTTCATGTTCTTAGCAACGTTTACATCCCATTACTAACTTGATTTCTTGTATATTTATCCATAATTGGTCACTTTTTGTGTTCCGATAGTAGTGTTCCGATAGTATTTCTGTTCCGATAGTGTTCCGATAGTGTTTAGACGTGCCGGCTCACCTCAGTTCATCACGAGCAGACATTGGTGGTGTTAGGGCCGCGAAGATCTATGGGTCCTCATGAGCCCTGGGTTAGGCCTGTGTAGGTATCACAGGCGTGGCAGCTGGCCGGTCTTCCTCATGAAGGCACAGGTAAGGCGAAGGACTGCAGGTTTCCGGGAGGGGTGGACGCCTGAGGCCGCCTGGAGGGTGGGCAGGTGGAGTGTTCTGATAGCCAGGGCGGAGAGCCCTGTGTAGTGGAGTGTGGTGGGTGTGGAAGCGTGGGCAGTGGAGCAGGAAATGTTCGATGGTCTCAGGGGTAGTCCTACACCAAGGGCAGAAAGGATCAGGAGGCAAGCATAGACGGTGCAAGTGAGCACTGAGTGATGTGACCCAGGCGGAGGCGGGCGATGGCCACCAGACATCTATGGCTTCCAAGACTATGTCCTACCTTCAAGACTCAAACGTGCCTGGGTCTTCCGGCAGAACACTAAACAGCTCACCAAAATGTAACCAGGTAACCTGTCTGCCACCAGTACCTTATGGGCATTAGTATGTGACACTACAGCCAGCAAGGCCTCAAATCCACAACGAGCACATGATTCAGAGAGCCACAACAGCCTGCACACCCGTCTACTCACCAACACGAGCAACCTAAGCCTGGTCAGAGGTGAGCAGTGTATCCGTGTGATGGGCAGGGCATTCTGTACTTACAAACAATTATTTATTTATGTTTTTGGGTAAATCTATAGAACAGCAACTCCTTACATATTCTTTTCTATTACCCCCCTTCCCCTCAACAAGCTTGGGGTCACGTGGGGAATCGGGGGTTTTGGGGGGGAAGCCAAAAGAGGTGATATATGGCGATCCAAAAAAGTGTAAGGAAAAAAAACTAACCTAACCTAACCGAGGGGCTGTGCCTCCCGGACCCCCCCTACAACACTAACGTAACCTAACCTAGCCGGGGGGCTGCGCCCCACCCGGACGCCCCCCCCTGCAACACTAACCTAACCCTAACATAAACCTAACCTAACCTAGCTGGGGGGACTGCGCCCCCCTGGACCCCCCCTGCAACACTAACCTAACCCTAACATAAACCTAACTTACCGTATCCTTGCTTTGGGGCAGCTTCCCTCCCCCCACAGCGGTTCTCTTATAGCTTCACACAATATGCCGTACCTCTACCAATACCTTAACGAAAGGATGAAGGTCCTGGCTGGTCCTCTTCTCGATTGTACACTGACTTGCATTGCAGGAGCGATGATTTCCCAGTAATCAAATTCGCAACCTTTACAACTAATGTCACTGGTGGCCATGGCTCAACTGCGCACACAGATCTCTGCACCTGTCTGCCCAGCTGTGCCCCGCCTACGAATACATAAAGCAAATTCCCATTGGTGCAGCTTGTGGTGTTAAGAGGTGGTGGCATGTCATTGGACAAAAGAACTATAGACACAATAAGAATCCTATTCAGCAGTTACCCACAAACCCAGGATGTGAACAACAGACAGTCACTTCCTGTTACCCACAAACCCCAGATATATACAATAGACAATAGCAATGTTTACTATTTGGACTTTGACTCCGAGTGACGTCTCTAATTTCGGTGAGGCAATGTGACATAACCGTGTGTGACCCCAAACAAGACCACAAGGTACGTGTTCTCCATTAACTACTCATCATTTTGTGTTATTATTGCACGGATTAGAGAGGAGGTCCTGTTTTAAAGATTTTTTTTTTATATACCATGTGGGCTTTTCACGGGAATTTATGGGCTAAAGGGGATACTTTTTAGGGTACATCCTATCTCAAAGCCCACCCGCTAGGAAACCGTTGCCCTGAGTGAGGAAGCCCAACCTCCACTCAGATCGTGGACAGGATTCGAACCCGTGCGCTTGGAGACCCCTCGGATCCCAAAGCACGCATGGTTTCACTGTACCACGGCGGCTAACAAGATTTACGTGTTTTTGAGGTAATATTGATGAAACAAAAATATTTAAGATTCTGACACATTGTGTCTAGAAGCTCATAACAAGTATGTCATGAACAGAAGGTATTGTTGCAGATCTTTGCTCGGGTCACTGAAATTCTTGGCACTGTCCCCAAGAAACCGTCCCGCGTGCTTGCCTCAATTCCCGGCTCCCACTTCGCAGCTCTACCACCCAGCTGATTTGACGTCATACCTATATATGAAGCCACACTGTTGGTCAGCAAGAGAGAGAGAGAGAGAGAGAATATGAAAATGAATAAGGAGAGAGAGAGAATATGATAACGAATAAGGAGAGAATATGAAAATAAGGAAGGAGAGAGAGAGAGAGAGAGAGAGAGAGATGGTAACGAATAAGGCAGTGTTTCTCAATCTTTTTACCCTTGCATAACCCTTCAAATACATCACATCTCAAGGAACCCCTATGCAAAAACAAAATTATATACCATATATTTCTGGATGGAGGAGCTGCGAAGGGGGAACTGGGAATCGAGGCAAGCGCGCGGGACGGTTTCTCGGGGACAGTGCCAAATTCTTTACTCACCTCATCAGTAGTTTTCATGCTGAGTATTTTGAATCCCATTTATGCATGTTGCTAAGTAATGCAACGTTGCAAGTGATTTTTTTTTTTTTTTTTTTTATAATTTTGTTTTAGGGAAGGGAGGAAAGCTGGACAGTTGGGTTTTATTGCTATTTCAGTCAATATAGTACATGACAAAGACCCTTCACAGGCTGTACATTTCACTGTTTGCAGCATTTCTAGCCCCATTTTAACCTTTCAAAGTTTAATAATAAGATTGTTTTATGGAGGAGGTGTCCAGGAAGGGTGAAGCCCTGCCAGTTAGGTTACACAGTGTTAGATTGAGTTATAGAGGCGTCTTTACAGTTCTTATAAGCTCTGCCCACTGGAGAACTGAAGAACAGACTGGTGGAGTTGCCTGGCGTGCTGCCCAAGGAAAAGTGTCTCACAGTTCAGGTAAATTTACAGTCTCACCATACTCTCACTTCAGGATGAAACAACTTTTTCTAGTTAAATAAAAAAAAAAAGATTACTACAAAACGGACCAAAATGTACTATAGTAGAAAATGAATTTATCATAAAGTACCACAAAAGTCACAATCCAAAAGTTTAACTTATTGCATGCTGTGGAAAGTATTCATTGGCTATGGTAACTTATTGAAACTTATTTTATTCAACCCAAGCTAACCTAACCCTAACTTTTAACTTAACTTAACCTAACCTAATGTAACCTACTTGAGGTGACACGCACTGCTGATACATCTCCCTCAGAACAAATCAACTATATCTTTAAAAATTGTCAACTTTTTAAACAATATATGATGGGTATGTATGGATTCAAATTACTCAAAATGAGAAGCTGTATATGAGGAGAAGGGTATGGTGAAAGACTGAAAATACCACATGTCCCTCACAGTGACAGCAGCAGCCTAAGCCATTCGCTCTTGAAGTTTGATATTTAGATGTGAATAGTTAGTTTTTCAGGCCTTGTGATATTGTCAGTTGATTAAAAGTAATCATATAGGGCAAATTATTATTATTGTTATTTATTATTATTATTATTTATTATTATTATTATTAAACATTGTTTAGATTGAAGGATACAGGTAGACATATTGAGTAGTTATTCTTGTTTAATGGTTGTTACATTAAGAAAAAGAAAAGCAGGCATATTAATATGTCATAGCCTGGTTACGACATTATGGATCAAAATGATGTCTGGTGTTGGCCAAATTTGACCAGTAAAACTTGCCGAATGATACTTTCTGTGCATGTGATAAAATGAAATATCAAAGTATCTCTTTGCTGATATTTTATAGACTTTTCCTGTGTTTTGAGTGCATTTCATCTCTTGGGTGTCTCTTATATAATCCTATTCTGTAAAGACAAACTGTAAGTATTTATAACAGAATGTTTTATTATTAGCGATTTTGGAGTAAGGGGGAATTATGATGTATGGAGCATGTCTAGCAGCTGTCCAGGGTCACAAGCGAGGGGTCCCTTGCCCTGCTCCTCAGATTCTGCCTTGTTAAGGTAACACTCAATGTCGTTTGTTGCTTCTTGAGACCTGTCCTACGTCATGGATGTGAACATGATAGAGATGGGTAGGAAGGACCTTGACTTAGCTCTAAGGGCCTTTAAAGAAGGGGAAGCTGGTGGAACTGACGGGACTGTAGACAAGTTCATGAGATATGGAGGAGAAAAACTGAGTAATGAAAATAGAAGAAAGATAGTGAAAGCTTGATTAGGGAAGGTAAACAAGACAGGTTGATGACTGAAATACATTTATTTAGCCAGCTTGTTGCTGCTAAGTTACTCAGAAACTCTAAAAGAAGAGTTCGTAGGCAAATTTGTGTATGAGTTGTTAGGTGGAAATAGAATTATTTAATTTAGAGACTGCCATGAGTAGGACTTATATTGCTGCATTGATTTGTAAATTTGAATTGCATTTGACTGAAATACATTTATTTAGCCAGCTTGTTGCTGCTAAGTTACTCAGAAACTCTAAAAGAAGAGTTCGTAGGCAAATTTGTGTATGAGTTGTTAGGTGGAAATAGAATTATTTAATTTAGAGACTGCCATGAGTAGGACTTATATTGCTGCATTGATTTGTAAATTTGAATTGCATTTGAATTGATTTAGCCTCACCCACCCATGATTTGACAGTGGCGGGCTTAGTGTTCCTGTATTCAAGAGATGGATGCCTTGTGGGACTCTACTCTGATGCAGTTGAGTGCTAAGCTCTCTTAACCTAACCTCAACATTTGTTTGTGTGAGCCACTGCTGCTACAGATGTCATGTCATGATGATGTGTGTTTTAAGGGTGGGTGTAGAGCACTGCACGGCTCCTAATTAATTCCTCCTGGTGCTGTCACTAGGGGGATTTGTTGTCCGTGCTACACACCTCAGAAAGGTCAAAGCATTCAGTAGTGTCACAAGTACAGATTGGTACAGGTATTCCCCAATATACTAATTGCTTCCTGGGTATCCAGTCGTAAAGCAAACAACTGTATAGCAGACTTAAGAATGAATAGAAAAATTAATAGGCACATGATAGACAGGTGGCCCACAAAGGGTACTTGAGCTTTCCATCACCAGAATTTCTTGGTATTTTTATTTCTGTCAGGAATTATGCCAAATTTTTCCTCTAACTTTACTAAAACTCAATAATAGTAAATGTCAAAATCTTTGTAATATCTTAATTTCTGGTACTTGGCCAAAAATATCAAAACTTTTTCATCTTTGTCTTCTTTATTTTGATCTGCCATCTAATTTACCTTTTTACAATGTATCACAAACACCATACAACTTCAAGACACCCAACATTCCTTTCCTATCAGTTCTGCACTGTCTTCTCTGATTCCATAAAAGGCCAGAATACTTCTTTACTGTTTGCTGAATATCTTTTTGTAAATCTCTTTACAGCAAATATCTGATCTACACAGCCCATCCTTTTCCTGAAGTCTTCTTGTAGGGTACTATGCTAGTCTGAAGACATGCATTTAAAAATCTTTGTGACACTGACCACACTTCCCCACTACATCAACATCCACTAGACATGTTGCTTTTTTTCCACCCTTATCTCCCTTACTACTGCCTGCACCTCATTGCCTGACCTATTCACATTACCTTGCTTTTCTCACTGCCATATAACACTCCAAAATCTCTTTCATATTTTCATGCTAAACTTGGAGATCTCATTATGAAGATTAAGTTTGCTTATTAGGGTTTATTAAAAGTAAAAAAATTGTGCCAAGTTCAAAAATTTAAAAGACGTTTTTTAGAGAATGTACGTAATGAAAATTGTGGATTAATCCCTTCTGTACCATGATGCATTTTCATATTTATTCTGCTTACTATATGGTGATTTTATACAGCTTCAGAAACTTGTGTTGGGATTAGAATACTGAAGACTCGGGGGATTAATCTTCTGATCTTCATAGACCTTTCCTAATGCAAGTAAAATTGTCTATCTAATCATACTGAAAACTCAAGGTAAAAGTGAGTTGCAGTACTGGAGTGGTTAGATTAATATAAATGAAGGGGAGACTTACTTTAGCTTCAGTGTATATTTACCTCATCTACGGAGAGTCTTCAGAGTATTTTTGACTTTGTATAGTTTTTTGGACCGTTTGCCACTTTGCAGAGTTTTTGGTTAGTGGTTATTTATATATATTTATTAGCCGTTTCCTTTAATTTGTATTATTGTTTATTTTCTAAAATACCTAAAATTGTCATGGGAGGTTTGATTGAGGTTTCATATTCAACTTGAGTCTGCTTGAAGTAACCTTTTTCTAGTATTCTATAAGATAAAAAAAACAATAAATTTCATAATTTATAATTTATTATGCAGTACGGACAGTCTGACACCATATATTGGTACATTTACAGGACAAGAAAGGAAAATCATGACAAAAGACCATGGCAACATGTACTGACAGAATGAGACAGAAGTCTCTCCTCACTTGCTGGAAGGTGATCTTGATCAAGCTTGATCTTGATGCTTCAAGTGGCTCAGGATTTCTTCCTAGGTTGGCATTGGTATTGGCAGCTCCTATAGCAGGCGGGGGGCAGGGAAGCAAAATATAGACCAGACACTAGACACCATCTTTCATACTACTAATCCCTGCACCTAGCATGCCATGTTCTATATAGGAACTCCCTCATGGCTTCAATCATCCCTTCACTCGTCTCTCCACATAGTCCCACCGACAACACTATCCATTCCATTCCGGTCTTCCAACTCTTACTCCCCAATTTCCTCAGCATGTTTGGGGGGGTTCCAGTCACACAGCTTTGCTTGATAGGGTGGAATCGAAAGCTCTTCGTCTCATCAACTCCCCTCCTCTGACTAACTGTCTTCAGTCTCTTTCTCACCGCCGAAATGTTGCATCCCTTTCTATATTTTATCACTATTTTCATGGTAACTGTTCTACTGATCTTGCTAACTGCATGCCTCCCCTCCTCCTGCGGCCACGCTGCACACGGCTTTCTTCTTCCTCTCATCCCTATTCTGTCCAGCTCTCTAATGCAAGAGTTAACCAGTATGCTCAATCATTCATCCCTTTCACTGGTAAACTCTGGAACTCCCTCCCTGCATCTGTATTTCCAAATTCCTACAACTTGTCTTCTTTTAAGAGGGAGGTATCGAGGCATTTGCTCCCCTAATTCTGGCTGACGGTTTTGGCACTTTCTGTACTCTTTGGAGAGCCAGCGCTCAAGTGGGCTTTTTTCTAACTTTCTTTTTTTTTGCCCTTGGCTGGCCCTCATCCTCATTCCTGTTTCTGGCATACTTCACACACTCTATCACATACTCCATCATCTTGTCCTCTCCCATGTCACACAGCTGGCACACCTTGCTGTAGGACTCGTACCACATAGCTCAGGTGTGGGCAAACTACGACCCACAGGCCGCATGCAGATGGCCAAAGGAATTCATGCGGCCCAACAAATGTTAAGAAATTTGAAAGGGCAAGTTTAATTAATTAGCGCCAAGTAGTATTGTGAGCATTTTATTTTCTTCTCGCAAGTGTGCACGTGTGAGTGGCTTTTTCTTTAGAAGCCTTTAATTTTGTATTTTAAATATTAATGATTTGGGTTAATATAGTATGCCAGCCTATAAGATTATTTTTTTAATGTGGCCCTAGCACTGAAAAGTTTGCCCACCCCTGATCTAGCTCCTTGCTTTCATATCCATACACTGGACTAGCTTGGAAGTGAAGCTCGCCAACCAGGCTGCCATCATACCACTTTTCATACATTGGGGACTTTTTCTCTCTATACCACTTACTCTTGTTTCATCTTACTCCTCCATTCACTTCATCCTTTTGTCTATCTTGCTCTTCCACTTCCTTGCATTGCATTACAGGTCCTCCATTTCTAACAATCATGCTTCAAGTTGTCACTCAACTGGAAATGCCTGACAGGTTTCCAGACCACTTCACTACCATCCTGACACACTTCCCGTAACAGCTGTTCCTAACATTCCACAGAAATGCCTTTGAACTAACCTAGCCTTGAATCTCTGTTGCCTTTACATGCCCCCCCCCCTTTCTCTCTCTCTCTCTCTCCCCTCAACTTTCATTGCTGCATATCCTGGTGCATTAAGTGCCATTCTATTCTATTTTGTCTTAATAACTCCAAGTTCATTTTCATTCCATGCAATCACATCCATACAATACATGATACATGGAATGGCCACGCTCTTCCAAACTTCTCGCAGCATGTCTTACTTGCTCACTCTCATCCTTGCTACACTTAGTCAGCCTACCCATGGTCCACCAACCTCATCTTTCACTTTCACACAGCCATTCAGACTCTTTCATATCCAGAGATACTTGTATTCAGACTCATTTATATCTAGAGATATTTGTATTCATCAGTCTGCTGCACCTCATTCTCTCCCAGTGTCCACATCAAGCTTTTCTCATCATCTTGCCTATTCACAACCATTACCTTGCTTTTTCTCACTTTATATCTCACTCCAAAGTCTCTTCCATACCCATCTATAACATCTAACAGACTGTGGAGCTCATCTGCTGATTCACTCATAACTACCACATCATCTGTATAGAGGAGCATACATATCATTCCCCATCATTACTCCTGCATTCATTCTTTGCATTCTGGCAGCCAATATTATTTTTTCATTCTGGCAGCCAGTTTCTTTGTACATAAACTAAAGAGAACTGGTGACAAAGTATAACTTTGCCTAACTCCTGTTTCACTCTTACCCATTCTGTTTTTATACCCTCTAGTCTGTGTCCATATACTTTGCACTATGCTATCTTTGCACTCAGTCCAATCTTTTCTGCGAGACTCTGCCTAACATAAGTATAATTTACTACCATCCTTCTTTTTCCTCAGTCAATTCATTCACCACAAACATGTCTTCAGCACTCCTGTCCACACAGAACTCATTTTGTTCTTCACCCAACAATCCAATTCATTCAATGAATTTAAGCAATCTCTCATTCAACACTAGTACTAGTACTAAACACTTTACCCATTGTATTCAATAATGGAATTGGCCCATACTTCAACTCATTCTTACTTTTTTATCCTCTCTTATGCAGCAAAGTTGCCCTACATTCATTCCATACTCTTAGCACACTCTCTTCCTTCCATACCTGGTTAAAAACTCAGTCATCTTATCAACCACAACTTCTCCATTTTTATACATCTCTTATGGTATTTCATCTGACCCTGCTGCCTTCCCATTCTTTTTACCTTTTCACACATTTTTCCATTTCCTCCTTTCTGATTCTTCCATTCAGTCAATTCACATCCTTCTTTTCCAATGTCACATACCCATCTCTTGCATCAAGCACCTCATGTAAATCTTCCCAATCTCCAGTAAGGAAACTTTTTTTTTCTTAGTATCCCTTGAGAAATAAATTATCATCAAACAAAGGGAAGAAAAAAATAAATAAATAATCCTCATACTAGATCCAGCATCTGTGAATGTGTCTATAAGTTACACTTCTACTTCCTAATAGCCCATTCACTGCACTATTCAATTTGACTATGACAAGTGTATATTTGGGATATTTGGGCCAAGGTTCAAAGGAGTTTAATTTCATTTATTACAACTTACAGTTGGTGCCACAACTGAGAAGAGAACCAAACCAGTGTGCCCTGCCAGCAATCCCCATTCTGCTGCAGAAATTGGCTTATGTTGCAATGGGAAATTAAATGCCATCTTATGCCTCATTTCACATACAAGTTGAAAACCTGCAGAAACAGAGAGGACTACAGTGTAAGCTTCCTGGAGGGATGGGATACACCTGCTGGGAAGGAGAAAGGATCATGTGTAGGAGTGGTACGTTTTAGTTCTAGTAGAGTTTTATTGATACTTTGACTTGAGTGAATACTGGTTTTTATAATTCAACTGGTTTTCATAATGCAACTTTTTCATCAGTTTGTTCATAAGAATGTATCTTAAAAGCATATATATATATATATATATATATATATATATATATATATATATATATATATATATATATATATATATATATATATATATATATATATATATATATATATATATATATTCTAATTATTATTGTCATAGGACAAATGGAATGCCTAATCTGTGAGACTGATCCCTGGAGATAGTAGGCAGGATAGTATATCCTTCCATTGGGGCCATAAGGACTAAGATATTGGTGTGAATAGGAATATAAGGGGTCACACACTCTTCTGGAGACACGTGTCCTTGATGTATAGATTATTAATATTATTTATCTTTATGATCACATTACTGTAATTATTTTTATTATTATTTATCAAAAGGTTTTATGTATTCTCAATTTTCCTGGCTCCTTTGCGAAGTGCATAGTTCTCACAGCCTATCTTGGACTTTGAATTTTTTTCAGTGTTAATGAACTCCATACACAAATCTTCACAGTAATGGGTCTGTTCAATGCCAAACCTGTGCAAGCTTTCAGGATAAAAAGTTCTTGTTTTGGGATGTTATGTGGTTCATGAAATATGGACGTCAACCTTTTGTTTGCCAGTGAGTCTTGTGCATCCCATGTCCAGGATGGTGATCCCGTTACTGAAAGAATCCTCAGTGTAATGTGGCAGTGATGACCAGGAGTACCATGTATATAGGATGGAGACTCAATTTCTGTGGTCTCCACTGTAACTCGATGAAAAATATTATTCTGAATGGACAATATGACTGTAGGAACTTGTTTCATGTCTCGAAGGTGAACGTGATGATGTAGGAACTTGTTTCATGTCTCGAAGGTGAACGTGATTTCATCTTTGCCACAGCACGCGTTTGGTGCACGCCCCTCTTCTTTGCTGGCGGCATACTTTCAAGAGATCTCTTCCACACTTTCTCCTCTGAAATCCATCCCCTGGTGATCCTGCACAGTTGCAATGATGGTGGCAGATCACTGATCTTAGGACTAATCCTTTGCACCGAATTACTCCAAAGAACAGATATTTCAAGACGTCTATTCCCTCAGCAGAATGTTTTCATTAATTCCAGGTGAGCCTTTCTATAAGAGTTTTGGCTTAGATGACAGCTGAGCTGAGATATCACAAATGTGTTGACCTTATGATACGGCGCTCTTGAATACGCTGAAGGAACAAATTTCATCCGCTTGCAAAATTGCAAAAGAATTAAGGTTTGTTTAATATACTTGACCTTCAATTTAAAGTATCCAATTTAAGATTTATGACTTGTCAGAGCACAGAATCTCAACGAACAAATACACTCAGCAATGGACTTAGTTCAATGTGACACTGGCTTTAGAAATGTAAAAAAACTAAAGTAACAAACACACAAAATCACAATGTAGATGTTCTATAATGCATGTCATACACACACACACACAAAGAATTGGGTAGAGGCTGGCTAATGTGTTAACAGGGTGCAATCACCACGTTAACACAGGTCCCACCACCCGCACACCTCAGTGTGCACTTTATTGTCTCAAGGACATACTAGAGATGTACCAATGTATTGACATTGGCTGTATCGGCTTATTTTCTGCCAATACTACTGATACTTAAAAAGAATGTATTATTTGGTGTATTCTTTTTATCTCACTGTCATTTTGTTAAGCAGAATTTGGATGTTCATACCAATAAAAAATAAATTGATAATAATGCCAAATTATCTAGCATAATACAGTGTGAGTCCATGGTGCATAGTAAGGGAATATATTCTTTGCTAATGATTCATCACTACTACTGTCCGTACTTGTACGAGAGAGAGAGAGAGAGAGAGAGAGAGAGAGAGAGAGAGAGAGAGAGAGAGAGAGAGAGGGGGGGATAATGAATACTTATAGGGTAGGTGCAAGAGAAGCAGGATTCAGTCCCTCAGAAAGGAAGGTGGTAAAGAATGGTACAGATGCCTGACTGAGAATATGGAGAGCCTGAAGGTGAATAGGGCAGTGGTGACAGGTAAGAAGAAATGAGAAGGGTGATAAAACAGTTCTGGGAAGAAATTGGAGATGCAGGCGAGGTACTTGATGCAAGAGAAGAGTGCAACATTGGAAAGGCAAGATGTGAATGAAAGAATCAGCAGGGAGGAAATGGAGCAATGTGTTTTGAAAATTCAAAAGAAAGGGAAGGCAGCATTGCTAGATGAGACACTACCGTATGAGATGTACTAAAACAGAGAAGTTGTTAAGATAACAGGTTAATTTAAACCAGGTATGAAAGGAGAAGAGTACCAAGTACCTTGTTACATAAGGAAGGATACAAGAGTGAGAATTTGTTGAAATATACGCTGATTTCATTATTAAATAAAGTAAGTAAAGTGTTGAAGAGGGATTGTGTAAATGGATTGAATGAACTGTGTTGGGTGAAGAACGGAAATGGTTTCCATGGATAGGAGAGCTGAAGACATGTTTGTGGTGAATGAATTGATTGAGAGGAAAAAGAAGGATGATAGTAATAATTACAACTTAGGTTTTTTGGATACAGAGAAAGCATATAATTATGACACAGTGAACATAAGAATGTTAGGCAGAATCTCGGAAAAATTTTGACCAAGTGCAAAGATAGTATAGTACGAAGTATGTATATGGACACAGACTAGATACACAGTAGGGGATATAAAAACTTACTGGGTAAAGAGTGGAAAAGTTGTCACGCAAGGTTGTATTTTGTCACCAATCCTCTTTAGTTTATATACAGAGGAATTGGCTACTAGAATGAGAATAGAATGCAGGAGTAAGGATGGGGAATGATAGGATATGTATGCTCTTGTATGCAGATGATGTGGTAGTTATAAGTGAATTGGCAGATGGGCTGCAGAGTCTGTTGGATGTTGTTGATGGGTATGGGAGGCTTTGGAGTCTCCAGATTTAGCAGTGACAAAACAAGATAATAGTTGTGAATAGGTCAGGTAATGAGAGAAACTTAGTATGGAGACTGGGAGAGAAAGAGATGCAACAAACTGATGAATACAAGTAGTACTATCAACTCTCGATTAGTGTGAGGGTTATGTTCCTGGAGACAACATGTTATTCAAACAATTTCCCCATAGAAAACCATGGTAATAATAGTGGGGAGGATTACATTCCTGGCCACTGGGAAAGTCTGCTGATTTTGGGAATTTGGTTACTCAAACCTTAGAAAAATCTATTAATGCATCACTGGGTCACAAACAATAAAACACTCACCTGCACATCTTTATTGTCCAGGAAATTAGAAAATTATTAATTCAGGAGTTTACCAGTGAAAGGTATGAATGATTGAGAATACTGGTTAACTCTTGTTTTAGAGGTTGGACAGAATAGGGATGAGAAGAACACCTGCAGTGAGGCCGCAGGAAGAAGGGAGGCATGCTGTTAGCATGAAAATAGCAATAAAAGATAGAAAGAGATGCAACATTTTGGTGGTGAGAAAGAGGCTGAGGATAGTCAGTCAAAGGAAGGGATTTGATGAGACTAAAAGCTTTTGATTCCACCCTATTTAATAAAGCTGTATGAGTGGAACTCCCCCAAACATGAGAAGAGTACTCCATACAAGGACGGATAAGGCCCTTGTACAGAGTTAGCAGTTGGAGGGACGAGAAAAACTGGTGGAGATGCTGCAGAATGCCTAACTTCATAGCTGTTTTAGCAAGAGATGAGATGTGAAGTTTCCAGTTAAGATTATGGACAGACCAAGGATATTCAGTGAGAAAGAGGGAAACAGTTGAGTGTCACTGAAGAAGAGGGGATAGTTGTCTGAAAGGTCATGTCGAGTTGATAGAAGGAGGAATTGAGTTTTTGAGGCATTGAAAATTACTAAGCTTTTGCCCCAATCAGAAATCTTAGAAAGATCAGAAGTCAGGCTTTCTGTGGTGTCGTCCCTGTGTGATCTTTTGACTTCTGAAGGATTGGTCGTCTCTGAAAGGACATGGAAAAATGTAGGGTGGTATCATCAGCGTAGGAGTGGATAGGTCATTATTGAATAATAGAAAGAAAGTGGGTGATAGGACAGAACCCTGAGGAACACCACTGCTAGTAAATTTAGGAGCAGAACATCTACCATGGCTGCAACAAAATGGTCAGAAAGGAAACTTTTGAGAGAGAAGGATAGAAAACATAGGATGGCAGTTATGAAATCAAAGCTTTGTGCCAGACTCTATCAAAAGCTTTTGATAAGTTTAACACGACCGCAATAGTTTCACCGAAATCTCTAAGAGGATGACCAAGACTCGGTAAGGAACGCCAGATCACCAGTAGAGCAACCTTGACAGAAGCCATACTGGCGATCAGATAGAAGATTGTGAAGTGACAGATGTTTAAAAATCTTCCTATTGAGGATAGACTGTAGACAAGCAAGAGATTAGAGCTATAGGACAGTAGTTCGAGGGATTAGAACTCACCCTTTATAGGAACAGGCCTAATGTAGGCAAACTTCCAGCAAGAAGGAAAGGTAGAAGTTGATAGACATAGTTGAAAGAGTTTGGCCAAGCAAAATCCAAACACGGAAGCACAGGTTTTGAGAACAATAGGAGGGACTCCATCAGGTCCATAAGCATTTTGAGGGTTTAGGCCAGTGAGGGCATGGGAAACATCACTGTGAAGAATTTCGATTGAAAGCATGAAATAGTCAAAGGGAGAGAGAAGCCCAGAATCATCCAAGGTGTTTTTAGCAGAGGTTCAAGAGTTCAGCTTTAGAGACAGATGAGATGGCTGTGGTGCCATAAGGATGAAATATAGGAAGGAAAGATGGAGTAAAGTTATTGGAGATGTTTTTGGTCAGATGCCAAAATTCACGAAGGGAGTTAGTTTGAAAGATTTTTTGACAAATTCTATTTATGAAGGAGTGTTTGGCAAGTTGAACAGACTGGGCAAGATTCGGGGCAGAAATATAAAGTGCGTATATTCAGGAGATGGAAGGCTCAAGTACCTTTTGTGGACAACCTCTCTATTATGTATAGCATGAGAACAGGCTGTGTTAAACCAAGGTTTAGAAGGTTTAGGTTGAGAAAAAGAATGAAGAATGTACGCCTCCATGCAATGCGCTCAGCACACAGAGATGGGTCTTTGACATGGAAACAGTAATACCTCCTCAGGTCCCCCAAAAATAGCAGAGGCGAAGCACCAGAGGCACCTCCATTTTGGGGGATCCTGAGGAATTGGAGAAAGAAGGCAAGATATAGAAATGAGATTGTGATGAGAGGAGCCCAACGGAGAATATAGGGTAACAGCATAATGTGAAGCATTAGAGGTAAGGAAAAGATGAAGAATGTTAGGCATATCTCCAAGACAGTCAGGAATACATCTGATCATAACCCAAGTAGAATTCTGATAAAAAACTTTGGGAGATGGAGATGTGGTGATTGAAGCTGGCAGTAGGGGTGATGATGTTCCTGGGTTTAGGTTCCAAATCGTATTTTTTGTCAAGTAGGCTATTTACCTATATATATATTTTTGTAATATCAATTGGTTCACAAACAAAGTAAATAACAGGTATTTAGGCAATGTGAAGGTTAATGACAAAACATGGGTTTTGGCTCATCTTCTTCATGGTGAAGATAAATCCTGCCTTATTGTTTGTCTTCCCGAGCTGCGGGAAAGCAGCATTTGCTCTTAAGTATTCTTTGATTTGACAAAGGTGGAAAGTGTCTCTGGCGGGCCCCCACCAGAAGCAGCGTGAGCATGCATGACGTCATTGAGCCAAGTTAATTGAATAAATCGCATTTAATCATACCTCCTTAAATATCAGGTCATGTTAAATCAAAATCGTGTCATTTAAACTAGTATTAATTGAGAGTTGATTGTATGTCTGCTGGGGATGTGGATGAGTCCAAAAGTGAAAAATGAAAAGATGAGGTTGGTGAACCAGTGGGTAGGCAGACCAGGAAGTGCAGCAAAGATGAAAGCATGCAAGTATGATGTGCTGAGAGAAGTTTGAAGGAGCATAGCTATTCCAAGCATGATGTATGGTATGGATGTGATTATGTGGAATGAAATTGAACTAGAAAAGTTATTAGTAGGACAGAATAGAATAACTAGAATGGTACTTAATGCACCCTGGGTTATGCAGCAATAAGAGACATTGAGGGGAGACATGGGATTGAGTACCTTCAGAGAGATGTGAGGCATTTAAAGGCAACATTAAGATTCAAGGCTAAGTTAAAGTGAATGAATGATGCAAGAATAGTTTTGGCGTTTCTGTGGAATGTTTGGAATACCAGGTGGGAAAAAGTGTCAGGATGGTAGTGAAGAGTGAGTGGTCTGGAAACTTGCTGGGCATTTCAATGAGTTGAGGAAAGGCATGTGGATTATTATTATTTATTTTTTTATGCTAGAAATGGAGAGGGCTTCGAATGGGATGCAAGGAAGTGTATGAACAAGCTAGACAAACGAGTGAAGTGTATGAGACTGAATGAATGGATGATGGTGTTGCTGGGTACCATGTTGAGACGAATGTAAGGATGATTCAAGCTGTGAAGAAGTTCATGGAGAGAATGTGGCATGTTAGATGTGAGAATTAGTAGTATGAAGATGGTGTCTGGTCTATGTTTTGCCTTTTTTTTTCCAGCTATAGGAGCTGCCACGACCAATGCCTGCCTCGGGAGAAATCCCGAACCACCTGCACCATCAAGATCGCCTTCCAGAGAGTAAGAAGAAACTTGTGCCCCACTTCTCTACTCTCTCCTGCCAACACAGCTGCCATCCAGGAAGAAAGGAGAGACTTCTGCCTCATTCTGCCAATATATGTTGCCATGGTCTGTTATACAGTCATGATGTTACCTTCTTGTCCTGTAAATGCACCTGCATATGGTCAGTGCTTAATCAATTCTAAATCATGAAATTTATTTGTTAATAAGTTTCCTTTTTGTTATTTTTAAGGAATATTAGAAAAGAAAAAAGTTACTTCAAGCAGGCTCAGGTTGACTACAAAACATAAATAGCAACTCCCATAACATTTTTAGATATTCTAAAGACTATGAAACAAAGCAACTCCAATAAAAATGTTTGATATTCTAAAGAATTTAAAAAATATATAAATAGGCACTAATTAACAGTCACAAACCAAAAATGCCAAAGTCAAAATACTCCCCCAAAAAAAAAAAAAAAAACTCAATAAAAAAAGTCTCTCCACTTGTATTTAATCTGCTAATCTGCAATTTTTATTACATTCTCTAAAAAGACTTAAAAAGTTTAGCTATTTAAACATAGCACAAAAAATTCAACTATTTAAATATAGGACAATCTTTAAACTTATTAAAAACCCTCATAATGCAGATCTCTAGGTTTAGAAAAATCTCTTAAGTAACATTTATCAACTCAAAATTTCATACTGTTACTCCTTATTAAATAAACATCAATGAAATCAAATGACTTGACGCACATAAAGGCCACCATAATGTTTTCAAGCCATAGAATTTATGAGTATGATGACATACAATCCTATGCGTAAAACCTTGTACACTACCCACACCTTTTGTGAAGAAATCTTGAACCAAATATGCCAAAAGTAGAGCCAGTGAAAGATGGGAGAGGAAATTAACAGTAAGTGTTCACGAGAGAGAGAGAGAGAGAGAGAGAGATATTGCAGATTGAGTCTCCCCTATCATTCACACATAGTTGATAAAATTTTCTGAATAAACTACTTCTACACCAACAAACATATTAAAGCTTCAAGGCCATTGGACTTAATATAACTACAATATGAAAATTTTGAAGTTCAGATCAAGAGCTTAGAACTCAACTGCATCAGAGTAGAGTCCCACAAGGCATCCATCTCTTGAATACAGGAACACTAAGCCCGCCACTGTCAAACCATGGGTGGGTGAGGCTAAATCAATTCAAGTGCAATTCAATTTTACAAATCAATGCAGCAATATAAGGAAAACTGCAAAAAGCCAGAAGGCCTACTCATGGCAGTTTCTAAATTATATAATTCTATTTCCATCTAACAACTCAAACAAATTTGCCTACGAACTTTTCTTTTAGAGTTCCTGAGTAACTTAGCAGCAACAAGCTGGCTAAATAAATGTATTTCAGTCATCAACCACTATTCAAAATCCTATTCCATATTGTCTTGTTTACCTTCCCTAATCAAGCTTTCACTATCTTTCTTCTATTTCCATTACTCAGTTTTCCTCCTCCATATCTCATGAACTTGCCTACAGTCCCATCAGTTCCACCAGCTTCCCTTCTTTAAAGGCCCTTAGACCTAAGTCAAGGTCCTTCCTACCCATCTCTATCACGTTCACATCCATGACGTAGGACAGGTCTCAAGAAGCAACAAACGACATTGAGTGTTACCTTAACAAGGCAGAATCTGAGGAGCAGGGCAAGGGACCCCTCGCCTGTGATCCTGGACAGCTGCTAGACGTGATCCGTACATCAGTTCCCCTTTGCTCCAAAATCGCTAATAATAAAACATTACTTGAAGTTTGTCTTCAAAGACTAGCATTATAAATAGAGACACTACCGAGACCCTTTTGATCCTCATAATGCAGATCTCTGAGTTTAACAAATTTTCAAAATGCAAGATCTCTTTATAAGTAACATTTATCAATTAAACATTTCATAAACTTATGCATTCTAAATAAACATATACATGAAATCAAATGACTTGATGCACACAAAGGTCACCATAATGTTGTCAAGCCATAAGATTTATGAACATGATGACATACAATCCTATGGGTGAAAGTATGTGCACTACCCACACCTTTTGTGGAAAAGAAATCTTGAACCAAATTTGCTGTGAACATCCTCACTCCTCTCCATGTTGCATTTGACACAAGTGTCTCTGAAAGCTTTTGTGCTGCTGGACACCCAGAAGCCTGCAAGAAAAAAGAATAAAGTAAAAAAAAAAAATGCCATAGAAGGAGACTGAAGGGCAGAGGAGGAGGAACCAGAAAGGAATGATGTCCTTTTCTGTAGGGACTCTTGGTGATCCCATTAGGGGAAAGGAAGTTCTGTGAGATGGAGTGACGTCACTTGCTCGTCAAAGTTAAATTCACAGCTATTAAGGGGCAGAACTGATAGGGAAGGAATGTGGGATGTCTTGAAGTTGTTTGGCATTTTTGTACATTGTAAATAGGTAAATTAGATGGAAAATCAAAATAAAGGAGACCAAAATTAAACAAAGTTATACGATATATTTGTCAAAGTACGAGAAATTATGATGGGGACTAGATCTTAGAAAGATTTGCCATTTACTGTTATTCAAACTTTTTATAATGTAGGAGGAGAGAACAGAAATATAAATACTGAGACTCTGGTGATGAAAGGCTGAAGTACCCTTTGTGGGCCACCTGTCTATCATATACATACTATTTCTTTGTATTCATTCTTAAGCCTGCTATACAGTCATTTGCTTTATGACTGGATTTCCAGGAAGCAATTAGTATATTGGGAAATACCTGTACCAATCTGTACTTGTGACACTACTGAATGCTTTGACTTTTCTGAGGTGTGTAGCACGGACAACAAATCCCCCTAGTGACAGCACCAGGAGGAATTAATTAGGAGCCGTGCAGTGCTCTACACCCACCCTTAAAACACACATCATCATGACATGCCATCTGTAGCAGCAGTGGCTCACACAAACAAATGTTGAGGTTAGGTTAAGAGAGCTTAGCACTCAACTGCATCAGAGTAGAGTCCCACAAGGCATCCATCTCTTGAATACAGGAACACTAAGCCCGCCACTGTCAAATCATGGGTGGGTGAGGCTAAATCAATTCAAATGCAATTCAATTTTACAAATCAATGCAGCAATATAAGTCCTACTCATGGCAGTCTCTAAATTAAATAATTCTATTTCCATCTAACAACTCATACACAAATTTGCCTACGAACTCTTCTTTTAGAGTTTCTGAGTAACTTAGCAGCAACAAGCTGGCTAAATAAATGTATTTCAGTCATCAACCACTATTCAAAATACTATTCCATCCTGTCTTGTTTACCTTCCCTAATCAAGCTTTCACTATCTTTCTTCCATTTTCATTACTCAGTTTTCCTTCTCCATATCTCATGAACTTGCCTAAGGTCCCATCAGTTCCACCAGCTTCCCTTCTTTAAAGGCCCTTAGAGCTAAGTCAAGGTCCTTCCTACCCATCTCTATCACGTTCACATCCATGACGTAGGACAGGTCTCAAGAAGCAACAAACGAAATTGAGTGTTACCTTAACAAGGCAGAATCTGAGGAGCAGGGCAAGGGACAGCTGCTAGACATGATCCGTACATCAGTTCCCCTTTGCTCCAAAATCGTTAATAATAAAACATTACTTGAAGTTTGTCTTCAAAGACTAGCATTATAAATAGAGACACTACTGAGACCCTTTTGATCCTCATAATGCAGATCTCTGAGTTTAACAAATTTTCAAAATGCAAGATCTCTTTATAAGTAACATTTATCAATTAAACATTTCATAAACTTATGCATTCTAAATAAACATATACATGAAATCAAATGACTTGATGCACACAAAGGTCACCATAATGTTGTCAAGCCATAAGATTTATGAACATGATGACATACAATCCTATGGGTGAAAGTATGTGCACTACCCACACCTTTTGTGGAAAAGAAATCTTGAACCAAATTTGCTGTGAACATCCTCACTCCTCTCCATGTTGCATTTGACACAAGTGTCTCTGAAAGCTTTTGTGCTGCTGGACACCCAGAAGCCTGCAAGAAAAAAGAATAAAGTAAAAAAAATGCCATAGAAGGAGACTGAAGGGCAGAGGAGGAGGAACCAGAAAGGAATGATGTCCTTTTCTGTAGGGACTCTTGGTGATCCCATTAGGGGAAAGGAAGTTCTGTGAGATGGAGTGACGTCACTTGCTCGTCAAAGTTAAATTCACATCTATTAAGGGCAGAACTGATAGGGAAGGAATGTGGGATGTCTTGAAGTTGTTTGGCATTTTTGTACATTGTAAATAGGTAAATTAGATGGAAGATCAAAATAAAGGAGACCAAAATTAAACAAAGTTATATGATATATTTGTCAAAGTACGAGAAATTATGATGGGGACTAGATCTTAGAAAGATTTGCCATTTACTGTTATTCAAAGTTTTTATAATGGAGGAAAGAACAGAAATATAAATACTGAGAGATTCTGGTGATGAAAGGCTGAAGTACCCTTTGTGGGCCACCTGTCTATCATATACATACTATTTCTTTGTATTCATTCTTAAGCCTGCTATACAGTCATTTGCTTTATGACTGGATTTCCAGGAAGCAATTAGTATATTGGGGAATACCTGTACCAATCTGTACTTGTGACACTACTGAATGCTTTGACCTTTCTGAGGTGTGTAGCACGGACAACAAATCCCCCTAGTGACAGCACCAGGAGGAATTAATTAGGAGCCGTGCAGTGCTCTACACCCACCCTTAAAACACACATCATCATGACATGACATCTGTAGCAGCAGTGGCTCACACAAACAAATGTTGAGGTTAGGTTAAGAGAGCTTAGCACTCAACTGCATCAGAGTAGAGTCCCACAAGGCATCCATCTCTTGAATACAGGAACACTAAGCCCGCCACTGTCAAATCATGGGTGGGTGAGGCTAAATCAATTCAAATGCAATTCAATTTTACAAATCAATGCAGCAATATAAGTCCTACTCATGGCAGTCTCTAAATTAAATAATTCTATTTCCATCTAACAACTCATACACAAATTTGCCTACGAACTCTTCTTTTAGAGTTCCTGAGTAACTTAGCAGCAACAACCTGCCTAAATAAATGTATTTCAGTCATCAACCACTATTCAAAATACTATTCCATCCTGTCTTGTTTACCTTCCCTAATCAAGCTTTCACTATCTTTCTTCCATTTTCATTACTCAGTTTTCCTTCTCCATATCTCATGAACTTGCCTAAGGTCCCATCAGTTCCACCAGCTTCCCCTTCTTTAAAGGCCCTTAGAGCTAAGTCAAGGTCCTTCCTACCCATCTCTATCATGTTCACATCCATGACGTAGGACAGGTCTCAAGAAGCAACAAACGACATTGAGTGTTACCTTAACAAGGCAGAATCTGAGGAGCAGGGCAAGGGACAGCTGCTAGACATGATCCGTACATCAGTTCCCCTTTGCTCCAAAATCGCTAATAATAAAACATTACTTGAAGTTTGTCTTCAAAGACTAGCATTATAAATAGAGACACTACTGAGACCCTTTTGATCCTCATAATGCAGATCTCTGAGTTTAACAAATTTTCAAAATGCAAGATCTCTTTATAAGTAACATTTATCAATTAAACATTTCATAAACTTATGCATTCTAAATAAACATATACATGAAATCAAATGACTTGATGCACACAAAGGTCACCATAATGTTGTCAAGCCATAAGATTTATGAACATGATGACATACAATCCTATGGGTGAAAGTATGTGCACTACCCACACCTTTTGTGGAAAAGAAATCTTGAACCAAATTTGCTGTGAACATCCTCACTCCTCTCCATGTTGCATTTGACACAAGTGTCTCTGAAAGCTTTTGTGCTGCTGGACACCCAGAAGCCTGCAAGAAAAAAGAATAAAGTAAAAAAAATGCCATAGAAGGAGACTGAAGGGCAGAGGAGGAGGAACCAGAAAGGAATGATGTCCTTTTCTGTAGGGACTCTTGGTGATCCCATTAGGGGAAAGGAAGTTCTGTGAGATGGAGTGACGTCACTTGCTCGTCAAAGTTAAATTCACATCTATTAAGGGGCAGAACTGATAGGGAAGGAATGTGGGATGTCTTGAAGTTGTTTGGCATTTTTGTACATTGTAAATAGGTAAATTAGATGGAAGATCAAAATAAAGGAGACCAAATTAAACAAAGTTATATGATATATTTGTCAAAGTACGAGAAATTATGATGGGGACTAGATCTTAGAAAGATTTGCCATTTACTGTTATTCAAAGTTTTTATAATGTAGGAGGAGAGAACAGAAATATAAATACTGAGAGACTGGTGATGAAAGGCTGAAGTACCCTTTGTGGGCCACCTGTCTATCATATACATACTATTTCTTTGTATTCATTCTTAAGCCTGCTATACAGTCATTTGCTTTATGACTGGATTTCCAGGAAGCAATTAGTATATTGGGGAATACCTGTACTAATCTGTACTTTTGACACTACTGAATGCTTTGACTTTTCTGAGGTGTGTAGCACGGACAACAAATCCCCCTAGTGACAGCACCAGTAGGAATTAATTAGGAGCTGTGCAGTGCTCTACACCCACCCTTAAAACACACATCATCATGACATGACATCTGTAGCAGCAGTGGCTCACACAAACAAATGTTGAGGTTAGGTTAAGAGAGCTTAGCACTCAACTGCATCAGAGTAGAGTCCCACAAGGCATCCATCTCTTGAACACAGGAACACTAAGCCCGCCACTGTCAAATCATGGGTGGGTGAGGCTAAATCAATTCAAATGCAATTCAATTTTACAAATCAATGCAGCAATATAAGTCCTACTCATGGCAGTCTCTAAATTAAATAATTCTATTTCCATCTAACAACTCATACACAAATTTGCCTACGAACTCTTCTTTTAGAGTTTCTGAGTAACTTAGCAGCAACAAGCTGTATTTCAGTCTAAATAAATGTATTTCAGTCATCAACCACTATTCAAAATCTATTCCATCCTGTCTTGTTTACCTTCCCTAATCAAGCTTTCACTATCTTTCTTCCATTTTCATTACTCAGTTTTCCTTCTCCATATCTCATGAACTTGCCTAAGGTCCCATCAGTTCCACCAGCTTCCCTTCTTTAAAGGCCCTTAGAGCTAAGTCAAGGTCCTTCCTACCCATCTCTATCACGTTCACATCCATGACGTAGGACAGGTCTCAAGAAGCAACAAACGAAATTGAGTGTTACCTTAACAAGGCAGAATCTGAGGAGCAGGGCAAGGGACAGCTGCTAGACATGATCCGTACATCAGTTCCCCTTTGCTCCAAAATCGCTAATAATAAAACATTACTTGAAGTTTGTCTTCAAAGACTAGCATTATAAATAGAGACACTACCGAGACCCTTTTGATCCTCATAATGCAGATCTCTGAGTTTAACAAATTTTCAAAATGCAAGATCTCTTTATAAGTAACATTTATCAATTAAACATTTCATAAACTTATGCATTCTAAATAAACATATACATGAAATCAAATGACTTGATGCACACAAAGGTCACCATAATGTTGTCAAGCCATAAGATTTATGAACATGATGACATACAATCCTATGGGTGAAAGTATGTGCACTACCCACACCTTTTGTGGAAAAGAAATCTTGAACCAAATTTGCTGTGAACATCCTCACTCCTCTCCATGTTGCATTTGACACAAATGTGTCTGAAAGCTTTTGTGCTGCTGGACACCCAGAAGCCTGCAAGAAAAAAGAATAAAGTAAAAAAAAAATGCCATAGAAGGAGACTGAAGGGCAGAGGAGGAGGAACCAGAAAGGAATGATGTCCTTTTCTGTAGGGACTCTTGGTGATCCCATTAGGGGAAAGGAAGTTCTGTGAGATGGAGTGACGTCACTTGCTCGTCAAAGTTAAATTCACATCTATTAAGGGGCAGAACTGATAGGGAAGGAATGTGGGATGTCTTGAAGTTGTTTGGCATTTTTGTACATTGTAAATAGGTAAATTAGATGGAAGATCAAAATAAAGGAGACCAAAATTAAACAAAGTTATATGATATATTTGTCAAAGTACGAGAAATTATGATGGGGACTAGATCTTAGAAAGATTTGCCATTTACTGTTATTCAAAGTTTTTATAATGGAGGAAAGAACAGAAATATAAATACTGAGAGATTCTGGTGATGAAAGGCTGAAGTACCCTTTGTGGGCCACCTGTCTATCATATACATACTATTTCTTTGTATTCATTCTTAAGCCTGCTATACAGTCATTTGCTTTATGACTGGATTTCCAGGAAGCAATTAGTATATTGGGGAATACCTGTACCAATCTGTACTTGTGACACTACTGAATGCTTTGACCTTTCTGAGGTGTGTAGCACGGACAACAAATCCCCCTAGTGACAGCACCAGGAGGAATTAATTAGGAGCCGTGCAGTGCTCTACACCCACCCTTAAAACACACATCATCATGACATGACATCTGTAGCAGCAGTGGCTCACACAAACAAATGTTGAGGTTAGGTTAAGAGAGCTTAGCACTCAACTGCATCAGAGTAGAGTCCCACAAGGCATCCATCTCTTGAATACAGGAACACTAAGCCCGCCACTGTCAAATCATGGGTGGGTGAGGCTAAATCAATTCAAATGCAATTCAATTTTACAAATCAATGCAGCAATATAAGTCCTACTCATGGCAGTCTCTAAATTAAATAATTCTATTTCCATCTAACAACTCATACACAAATTTGCCTACGAACTCTTCTTTTAGAGTTTCTGAGTAACTTAGCAGCAACAACCTGGCTAAATAAATGTATTTCAGTCATCAACCACTATTCAAAATACTATTCCATCCTGTCTTGTTTACCTTCCCTAATCAAGCTTTCACTATCTTTCTTCCATTTTCATTACTCAGTTTTCCTTCTCCATATCTCATGAACTTGCCTAAGGTCCCATCAGTTCCACCAGCTTCCCTTCTTTAAAGGCCCTTAGAGCTAAGTCAAGGTCCTTCCTACCCATCTCTATCACGTTCACATCCATGACGTAGGACAGGTCTCAAGAAGCAACAAACGAAATTGAGTGTTACCTTAACAAGGCAGAATCTGAGGAGCAGGGCAAGGGACAGCTGCTAGACATGATCCGTACATCAGTTCCCTTTGCTCCAAAATCGCTAATAATAAAACATTACTTGAAGTTTGTCTTCAAAGACTAGCATTATAAATAGAGACACTACCGAGACCCTTTTGATCCTCATAATGCAGATCTCTGAGTTTAACAAATTTTCAAAATGCAAGATCTCTTTATAAGTAACATTTATCAATTAAACATTTCATAAACTTATGCATTCTAAATAAACATATACATGAAATCAAATGACTTGATGCACACAAAGGTCACCACAATGTTGTCAAGCCATAAGATTTATGAACATGATGACATACAATCCTATGGGTGAAAGTATGTGCACTACCCACACCTTTTGTGGAAAAGAAATCTTGAACCAAATTTGCTGTGAACATCCTCACTCCTCTCCATGTTGCATTTGACACAAGTGTCTCTGAAAGCTTTTGTGCTGCTGGACACCCAGAAGCCTGCAAGAAAAAGAATAAAGTAAAAAAATGCCATAGAAGGAGACTGAAGGGCAGAGGAGGAGGAACCAGAAAGGAATGATGTCCTTTTCTGTAGGGACTCTTGGTGATCCCATTAGGGGAAAGGAAGTTCTGTGAGATGGAGTGACGTCACTTGCTCGTCAAAGTTAAATTCACATCTATTAAGGGGCAGAACTGATAGGGAAGGAATGTGGGATGTCTTGAAGTTGTTTGGCATTTTTGTACATTGTAAATAGGTAAATTAGATGGAAGATCAAAATAAAGGAGACCAAAATTAAACAAAGTTATATGATATATTTGTCAAAGTACGAGAAATTATGATGGGGACTAGATCTTAGAAAGATTTGCCATTTACTGTTATTCAAAGTTTTTATAATGTAGGAGGAGAGAACAGAAATATAAATACTGAGACTGGTGATGAAAGGCTGAAGTACCCTTTGTGGGCCACCTGTCTATCATATACATACTATTTCTTTGTATTCATTCTTAAGCCTGCTATACAGTCATTTGCTTTATGACTGGATTTCCAGGAAGCAATTAGTATATTGGGGAATACCTGTACCAATCTGTACTTGTGACACTACTGAATGCTTTGACCTTTCTGAGGTGTGTAGCACGGACAACAAATCCCCCTAGTGACAGCACCAGGAGGAATTAATTAGGAGCCGTGCAGTGCTCTACACCCACCCTTAAAACACACATCATCATGACATGACATCTGTAGCAGCAGTGGCTCACACAAACAAATGTTGAGGTTAGGTTAAGAGAGCTTAGCACTCAACTGCATCAGAGTAGAGTCCCACAAGGCATCCATCTCTTGAATACAGGAACACTAAGCCCGCCACTGTCAAATCATGGGTGGGTGAGGCTAAATCAATTCAAATGCAATTCAATTTTACAAATCAATGCAGCAATATAAGTCCTACTCATGGCAGTCTCTAAATTAAATCATTCTATTTCCATCTAACAACTCATACACAAATTTGCCTACGAACTCTTCTTTTAGAGTTTCTGAGTAACTTAGCAGCAACAAGCTGGCTAAATAAATGTATTTCAGTCATCAACCACTATTCAAAATACTATTCCATCCTGTCTTGTTTACCTTCCCTAATCAAGCTTTCACTATCTTTCTTCCATTTTCATTACTCAGTTTTCCTTCTCCATATCTCATGAACTTGCCTAAGGTCCCATCAGTTCCACCAGCTTCCCCTTCTTTAAAGGCCCTTAGAGCTAAGTCAAGGTCCTTCCTACCCATCTCTATCACGTTCACATCCATGACGTAGGACAGGTCTCAAGAAGCAACAAACGAAATTGAGTGTTACCTTAACAAGGCAGAATCTGAGGAGCAGGGCAAGGGACAGCTGCTAGACATGATCCGTACATCAGTTCCCCTTTGCTCCAAAATCGCTAATAATAAAACATTACTTGAAGTTTGTCTTCAAAGACTAGCATTATAAATAGAGACACTACCGAGACCCTTTTGATCCTCATAATGCAGATCTCTGAGTTTAACAAATTTTCAAAATGCAAGATCTCTTTATAAGTAACATTTATCAATTAAACATTTCATAAACTTATGCATTCTAAATAAACATATGGTCACCATAATGTTGTCAAGCCATAAGATTTATGAACATGATGACATACAAACCTATGGGTGAAAGTATGTGCACTACCCACACCTTTTGTGGAAAAGAAATCTTGAACCAAATTTGCTGTGAACATCCTCACTCCTCTCCATGTTGCATATGACACAAATGTGTCTGAAAGCTTTTGTGCTGCTGGACACCCAGAAGCCTGCAAGAAAAAAGAATAAAGTAAAAAAAAAATGCCATAGAAGGAGACTGAAGGGCAGAGGAGGAGGAACCAGAAAGGAATGATGTCCTTTTCTGTAGGGACTCTTGGTGATCCCATTAGGGGAAAGGAAGTTCTGTGAGATGGAGTGACGTCACTTGCTCGTCAAAGTTAAATTCACATCTATTAAGGGCAGAACTGATAGGGAAGGAATGTGGGATGTCTTGAAGTTGTTTGGCATTTTGTACATTGTAAATAGGTAAATTAGATGGAAGATCAAAATAAAGGAGACCAAAATTAAACAAAGTTATATGATATATTTGTCAAAGTACGAGAAATTATGATGGGGACTAGATCTTAGAAAGATTTGCCATTTACTGTTATTCAAAGTTTTTATAATGGAGGAGAGAACAGAAATATAAATACTGAGATTCTGGTGAAGAAAGGCTGAGGTACCCTTTGTGGGCCACCTGTCTATCATATACATACTATTTCTTTGTATTCATTCTTAAGCCTGCTATACAGTCATTTGCTTTATGACTGGATTTCCAGGAAGCAATTAGTATATTGGGGAATACCTGTACCAATCTGTACTTGTGACACTACTGAATGCTTTGACCTTTCTGAGGTGTGTAGCACGGACAACAAATCCCCCGAGTGACAGCACCAGGAGGAATTAATTAGGAGCCGTGCAGTGCTCTACACCCACCCTTAAAACACACATCATCATGACATGACATCTGTAGCAGCAGTGGCTCACACAAACAAATGTTGAGGTTAGGTTAAGAGAGCTTAGCACTCAACTGCATCAGAGTAGAGTCCCACAAGGCATCCATCTCTTGAATACAGGAACACTAAGCCCGCCACTGTCAAATCATGGGTGGGTGAGGCTAAATCAATTCAAATGCAATTCAATTTTACAAATCAATGCAGCAATATAAGTCCTACTCATGGCAGTCTCTAAATTAAATAATTCTATTTCCATCTAACAACTCATACACAAATTTGCCTACGAACTCTTCTTTTAGAGTTTCTGAGTAACTTAGCAGCAACAAGCTGGCTAAATAAATGTATTTCAGTCATCAACCACTATTCAAAATACTATTCCATCCTGTCTTGTTTACCTTCCCTAATCAAGCTTTCACTATCTTTCTTCCATTTTCATTACTCAGTTTTCCTTCTCCATATCTCATGAACTTGCCTAAGGTCCCATCAGTTCCACCAGCTTCCCTTCTTTAAAGGCCCTTAGAGCTAAGTCAAGGTCCTTCCTACCCATCTCTATCACGTTCACATCCATGACGTAGGACAGGTCTCAAGAAGCAACAAACGACATTGAGTGTTACCTTAACAAGGCAGAATCTGAGGAGCAGGGCAAGGGACAGCTGCTAGACATGATCCGTACATCAGTTCCCCTTTGCTCCAAAATCGCTAATAATAAAACATTACTTGAAGTTTGTCTTCAAAGACTAGCATTATAAATAGAGACACTACCGAGACCCTTTTGATCCTCATAATGCAGATCTCTGAGTTTAACAAATTTTCAAAATGCAAGATCTCTTTATAAGTAACATTTATCAATTAAACATTTCATAAACTTATGCATTCTAAATAAACATATACATGAAATCAAATGACCTGATGCACACAAAGGTCACCACAATGTTGTCAAGCCATAAGATTTATGAACATGATGACATACAATCCTATGGGTGAAAGTATGTGCACTACCCACACCTTTTGTGGAAAAGAAATCTTGAACCAAATTTGCTGTGAACATCCTCACTCCTCTCCATGTTGCATTTGACACAAGTGTCTCTGAAAGCTTTTGTGCTGCTGGACACCCAGAAGCCTGCAAGAAAAAAGAATAAAGTAAAAAAAAATGCCATAGAAGGAGACTGAAGGGCAGAGGAGGAGGAACCAGAAAGGAATGATGTCCTTTTCTGTAGGGACTCTTGGTGATCCCATTAGGGGAAAGGAAGTTCTGTGAGATGGAGTGACGTCACTTGCTCGTCAAAGTTAAATTCACATCTATTAAGGGCAGAACTGATAGGGAAGGAATGTGGGATGTCTTGAAGTTGTTTGGCATTTTGTACATTGTAAATAGGTAAATTAGATGGAAGATCAAAATAAAGGAGACCAAAATTAAACAAAGTTATATGATATATTTGTCAAAGTACGAGAAATTATGATGGGGACTAGATCTTAGAAAGATTTGCCATTTACTGTTATTCAAAGTTTTTATAATGTAGGAGAGAACAGAAATATAAATACTGAGAGATTCTGGTGATGAAAGGCTGAAGTACCCTTTGTGGGCCACCTGTCTATCATATACATACTATTTCTTTGTATTCATTCTTAAGCCTGCTATACAGTCATTTGCTTTATGACTGGATTTCCAGGAAGCAATTAGTATATTGGGGAATACCTGTACCAATCTGTACTTGTGACACTACTGAATGCTTTGACCTTTCTGAGGTGTGTAGCACGGACAACAAATCCCCCGAGTGACAGCACCAGGAGGAATTAATTAGGAGCCGTGCAGTGCTCTACACCCACCCTTAAAACACACATCATCATGACATGACATCTGTAGCAGCAGTGGCTCACACAAACAAATGTTGAGGTTAGGTTAAGAGAGCTTAGCACTCAACTGCATCAGAGTAGAGTCCCACAAGGCATCCATCTCTTGAATACAGGAACACTAAGCCCGCCACTGTCAAATCATGGGTGGGTGAGGCTAAATCAATTCAAATGCAATTCAATTTTACAAATCAATGCAGCAATATAAGTCCTACTCATGGCAGTCTCTAAATTAAATCATTCTATTTCCATCTAACAACTCATACACAAATTTGCCTACGAACTCTTCTTTTAGAGTTTCTGAGTAACTTAGCAGCAACAAGCTGGCTAAATAAATGTATTTCAGTCATCAACCACTATTCAAAATACTATTCCATCCTGTCTTGTTTACCTTCCCTAATCAAGCTTTCACTATCTTTCTTCCATTTTCATTACTCAGTTTTCCTTCTCCATATCTCATGAACTTGCCTAAGGTCCCATCAGTTCCACCAGCTTCCCCTTCTTTAAAGGCCCTTAGAGCTAAGTCAAGGTCCTTCCTACCCATCTCTATCACGTTCACATCCATGACGTAGGACAGGTCTCAAGAAGCAACAAACGACATTGAGTGTTACCTTAACAAGGCAGAATCTGAGGAGCAGGGCAAGGGACAGCTGCTAGACATGATCCGTACATCAGTTCCCCTTTGCTCCAAAATCGCTAATAATAAAACATTACTTGAAGTTTGTCTTCAAAGACTAGCATTATAAATAGAGACACTACCGAGACCCTTTTGATCCTCATAATGCAGATCTCTGAGTTTAACAAATTTTCAAAATGCAAGATCTCTTTATAAGTAACATTTATCAATTAAACATTTCATAAACTTATGCATTCTAAATAAACATATACATGAAATCAAATGACTTGATGCACACAAAGGTCACCACAATGTTGTCAAGCCATAAAATTTATGAACATGATGACATACAATCCTATGGGTGAAAGTATGTGCACTACCCACACCTTTTGTGGAAAAGAAATCTTGAATCAAATTTGCTGTGAACATCCTCACTCCTCTCCATGTTGCATTTGACACAAGTGTCTCTGAAAGCTTTTGTGCTGCTGGACACCCAGAAGCCTGCAAGAAAAAAGAATAAAGTAAAAAAAAATGCCATAGAAGGAGACTGAAGGGCAGAGGAGGAGGAACCAGAAAGGAATGATGTCCTTTTCTGTAGGGACTCTTGGTGATCCCATTAGGGGAAAGGAAGTTCTGTGAGATGGAGTGACGTCACTTGCTCGTCAAAGTTAAATTCACATCTATTAAGGGCAGAACTGATAGGGAAGGAATGTGGGATGTCTTGAAGTTGTTTGGCATTTTGTACATTGTAAATAGGTAAATTAGATGGAAGATCAAAATAAAGGAGACCAAAATTAAACAAAGTTATATGATATATTTGTCAAAGTACGAGAAATTATGATGGGGACTAGATCTTAGAAAGATTTGCCATTTACTGTTATTCAAAGTTTTTATAATGTAGGAGGAGAACAGAAATATAAATACTGAGACTCTGGTGATGAAAGGCTGAAGTACCCTTTGTGGGCCACCTGTCTATCATATACATACTATTTCTTTGTATTCATTCTTAAGCCTGCTATACAGTCATTTGCTTTATGACTGGATTTCCAGGAAGCAATTAGTATATTGGGGAATACCTGTACCAATCTGTACTTGTGACACTACTGAATGCTTTGACCTTTCTGAGGTGTGTAGCACGGACAACAAATCCCCCGAGTGACAGCACCAGGAGGAATTAATTAGGAGCCGTGCAGTGCTCTACACCCACCCTTAAAACACACATCATCATGACATGACATCTGTAGCAGCAGTGGCTCACACAAACAAATGTTGAGGTTAGGTTAAGAGAGCTTAGCACTCAACTGCATCAGAGTAGAGTCCCACAAGGCATCCATCTCTTGAATACAGGAACACTAAGCCCGCCACTGTCAAATCATGGGTGGGTGAGGCTAAATCAATTCAAATGCAATTCAATTTTACAAATCAATGCAGCAATATAAGTCCTACTCATGGCAGTCTCTAAATTAAATCATTCTATTTCCATCTAACAACTCATACACAAATTTGCCTACGAACTCTTCTTTTAGAGTTTCTGAGTAACTTAGCAGCAACAAGCTGGCTAAATAAATGTATTTCAGTCATCAACCACTATTCAAAATACTATTCCATCCTGTCTTGTTTACCTTCCCTAATCAAGCTTTCACTATCTTTCTTCCATTTTCATTACTCAGTTTTCCTTCTCCATATCTCATGAACTTGCCTAAGGTCCCATCAGTTCCACCAGCTTCCCCTTCTTTAAAGGCCCTTAGAGCTAAGTCAAGGTCCTTCCTACCCATCTCTATCACGTTCACATCCATGACGTAGGACAGGTCTCAAGAAGCAACAAACGAAATTGAGTGTTACCTTAACAAGGCAGAATCTGAGGAGCAGGGCAAGGGACAGCTGCTAGACATGATCCGTACATCAGTTCCCCTTTGCTCCAAAATCGCTAATAATAAAACATTACTTGAAGTTTGTCTTCAAAGACTAGCATTATAAATAGAGACACTACCGAGACCCTTTTGATCCTCATAATGCAGATCTCTGAGTTTAACAAATTTTCAAAATGCAAGATCTCTTTATAAGTAACATTTATCAATTAAACATTTCATAAACTTATGCATTCTAAATAAACATATACATGAAATCAAATGACTTGATGCACACAAAGGTCACCATAATGTTGTCAAGCCATAAGATTTATGAACATGATGACATACAATCCTATGGGTGAAAGTATGTGCACTACCCACACCTTTTGTGGAAAAGAAATCTTGAACCAAATTTGCTGTGAACATCCTCACTCCTCTCCATGTTGCATTTGACACAAGTGTCTCTGAAAGCTTTTGTGCTGCTGGACACCCAGAAGCCTGCAAGAAAAAAGAATAAAGTAAAAAAAAATGCCATAGAAGGAGACTGAAGGGCAGAGGAGGAGGAACCAGAAAGGAATGATGTCCTTTTCTGTAGGGACTCTTGGTGATCCCATTAGGGGAAAGGAAGTTCTGTGAGATGGAGTGACGTCACTTGCTCGTCAAAGTTAAATTCACATCTATTAAGGGGCAGAACTGATAGGGAAGGAATGTGGGATGTCTTGAAGTTGTTTGGCATTTTTGTACATTGTAAATAGGTAAATTAGATGGAAGATCAAAATAAAGGAGACCAAAATTAAACAAAGTTATATGATATATTTGTCAAAGTACGAGAAATTATGATGGGGACTAGATCTTAGAAAGATTTGTCATTTACTGTTATTCAAAGTTTTTATAATGTACAAGGAGAGAACAGAAATATAAATACTGAGATTCTGGTGAAGAAAGGCTGAGGTACCCTTTGTGGGCCACCTGTCTATCATATACATACTATTTCTTTGTATTCATTCTTAAGCCTGCTATACAGTCATTTGCTTTATGACTGGATTTCCAGGAAGCAATTAGTATATTGGGGAATACCTGTACCAATCTGTACTTGTGACACTACTGAATGCTTTGACCTTTCTGAGGTGTGTAGCACGGACAACAAATCCCCAAGTGACAGCACCAGGAGGAATTAATTAGGAGCCGTGCATGCTCTACACCCACCCTTAAAACACACATCATCATGACATGACATCTGTACAGCAGTGGCTCACACAAACAAATGTTGAGGTTAGGTTAAGAGAGCTTAGCACTCAACTGCATCAGAGTAGAGTCCCACAAGGCATCCATCTCTTGAATACAGGAACACTAAGCCAGCCACTGTCAAATCATGGGTGGGTGACAAATCAATTCAAATGCAATTCAATTTTACAAATCAATGCAGCAATATAAGTCCTACTCATGGCAGTCTCTAAATTAAATAATTCTATTTCCATCTAACAACTCATACACAAATTTGCCTACGAACTCTTCTTCTAGAGTTCTGAGTAACTTAGCAGCAACAAGCTGGCTAAATAAATGTATTTCAGTCATCAACCACTATTCAAAATACTATTCCATCCTGTCTTGTTTACCTTCCCTAATCAAGCTTTCACTATCTTTCTTCCATTTTCATTACTCAGTTTTCCTTCTCCATATCTCATGAACTTGCCTAAGGTCCCATCAGTTCCACCAGCTTCCCCTTCTTTAAAGGCCCTTAGAGCTAAGTCAAGGTCCTTCCTACCCATCTCTATCACGTTCACATCCATGACGTAGGACAGGTCTCAAGAAGCAACAAACGAAATTGAGTGTTACCTTAACAAGGCAGAATCTGAGGAGCAGGGCAAGGGACAGCTGCTAGACATTCCGTACATCAGTTCCCCTTTGCTCCAAAATCGCTAATAATAAAACATTACTTGAAGTTTGTCTTCAAAGACTAGCATTATAAATAGAGACACTACCGAGACCCTTTTGATCCTCATAATGCAGATCTCTGAGTTTAACAAATTTTCAAAATGCAAGATCTCTTTATAAGTAACATTTATCAATTAAACATTTCATAAACTTATGCATTCTAAATAAACATAGACATGAAATCAAATGACTTGATGCACACAAAGGTCACCATAATGTTGTCAAGCCATAAGATTTATGAACATGATGACATACAATCCTATGGGTGAAAGTATGTGCACTACCCACACCTTTTGTGAAAAAGAAATCTTGAACCAAATTTGCTGTGAACATCCTCACTCCTCTCCATGTTGCATTTGACACAAGTGTCTCTGAAAGCTTTTGTGCTGCTGGACACCCAGAAGCCTGCAACAAAAAGGAATAAAGTAAAAAAAAATGCCAGAAGGAGATTGAAGGGCAGAGGAGGAGGAGCCAGAAA
This sequence comes from Portunus trituberculatus, assembly GCF_017591435.1. Taxonomy (NCBI): domain Eukaryota; kingdom Metazoa; phylum Arthropoda; class Malacostraca; order Decapoda; family Portunidae; genus Portunus; species Portunus trituberculatus. Next base: position 5,484,615 of record NC_059260.1, on the reverse strand, counting down.
GGGATGACGTCCTTTACTGCAGGGACTCTTGGTGATCCCATTAGGGGAAAGGAAGTTCTGTGAGATGGAGTGACGTCACTTGCTCGTCAAAGTTAAACTCACATCTATTAAGGGGCAGAACTGATAGGGAAGGAATGTGGGATGTCTTGAAGTTGTTTGGTATTTTTATACATTGTAAAAAGGTAAATTAGATGGAAGATCAAAATAAAGGAGACAAATATGAAACAAAGTTATATGATATTTTTGTGAAAGTACAAGAAACGATGAGGGGGACTAAATCTTAGAAAGGTTTTGCCATTTACTGTTATTCAAAGAGGTTTTGTAAAGTTGGAGGAAAGAACTAAAATATAAATACTGAGAGATTCTGGTGATGAAAGGCTCAAGTACCCTCTGTGAGCCACCTGTCCATCAAACACAGGTAACTCGATTTATTGGTTTTGTTATAATGTGACCGAAAAAATATTGTAATTAATTTAATTTGCGTGATCTGTTTGCTTATATGCGGTTTGGCCCAACCGCATTTTCAAATTGTGCGCCACAGAGTTCCGCAGCTGGCCGATAGGTGGGACCCCCACTCTTCTTGTGCTTCATTTGCAGTCTGCCAGCACTGAGTACAGACAGAATCTCTTCAATCTGCCTATAATTCACCAAGATAGCCCCAAAACGTCCTTCATCTTCTTCTGCATGTGGGGTTATTTTTTGATAAGTGGATTTTTGATAAAGTGATAAAGCTCAGAGGAAGATGGTGACTGACTGTGGTGTGAGTGGTGAAGGAAGTGATGCAGTAAGTGCTGTGTTTACGTATTCTTTGTTTTATTGTTTTCTCTTATTATTTCTTGCTTTTCTCTTTACTTTAAATACACTTCTAGTATTTACAACAGTAAATAATAAAAACATGTTAATTCAGCCAAATAAATAGAGTATTTTGTACAATTTTTTTTGGACCACATCCCACATCCCCCCCTATTGTCTATTGTTTCTTATGAGAAATACATGTTTGTTTTACGTGAATTTTGATACACGCAATGCCTCTTGGAATGCATCTATCGCGTAAATCGAGTTACCTGTACCTAATATTTTTTTTTTTATTAATTCTTAAGTTTGCTATACAGTTGTTTGCTTTACAACTGGATACCCAGGAAGCAATTAGTATATTGGGGAATACCTGTACCAATATATACTGGTGACACTATTGAATGCTTTGATCCTTTCTGACGTGTGTGTAGCACGGACAACAAAACCCCCGAGTGACAGCACCAGGAGGAATTATAGGCAACCCCCGCTTAACCCTTTCCTTCCGGCGCTTAAACTATTTTCCTGTTTGCTATGACGGCTAAAAATGGTAAACCTAGAAATTGTCAGAAAACTGTTTGAATACTAATAATTATTTTCTCTTTGTTATTCTGAATACAATGATGTACTTTGTAGCTGGATGTGACCTCTGAAAGTTCAGTTTATGCCTTATCAAGGATCCCTCCTCCTCTCGCTGTGTGATCCATCTTCCAGAAACAGCTTGAAGAGCGATGACACCGAGCGCGCGCACACACACACACTCTCTCTCTTTCTCTCTCTCATCTTGGATATGAAATTGTACACTTCCAATGAGAGAGAGAGAGAGAGAGAGAGAGAGAGAGAGAGAGAGAGAGAGAGAGAGAGAGAGAGAGAGAGAGAGAGAGAGAGAGAGAGAGAGAGAGAGAGAGAGAGAGAGAGAGAGAAAGAGAGAAAGAGAGAAAAGAAAGAGAGAGAGAGAGAGAGAGAGAGAGAGAGAGAGAGAGAGAGAGATATTTCATCCCTTTTCATATCAAGTTTCAGGCAATAACATTATCTATCTATCTCTCTCTCTCTCTCTCTCTCTCTCTCTCTCTCTCTCTCTCTCTCACACACAGAAACACACACGCACAAGTAATGGGGAAGACTGGCTGGGTGACCAGCAGGCGACCGAGGCAAATAACATTATCTCTCTTTCTCTCTCTCTCTTTCACACACAAACACACACACACACGTAATGGGGAAGACTGGCTGGGTGACCAGCAGGCGACCAAGGTGAATTACACATGCCTTCATGCGCCAACCTGTTAATTGATCTATCTCTCTCTCTCTCTCTGACAAGTTACCTTCTACCATTTTATTATAAAATCAAAGATAATGAAAATAATTAACATGAAAGAATGATAGGTAATATTTTTTTTACTTTCCAAGTCCTCACTAATGTCTTTGCTTTCTTCAGTTTCTTCTTCTAAATATTCACTGTCACTGTCTTCAAACTCAGAAGCACTGCTAAATACATATGTTCTGTCCTGCTCCATGGTGAGTTATGATCTGAGATCCTTCGCTCTTATCAGATGTCTCTTCACACTTATCATGGTGCTTTTCACCCGGCTGGTCGCTGGGGTTGCCAAGTGTCGCCCGGAGAAAGGGAAAATAGCTTAGTTACCGCTAAATTTCCAGAGCTATAGTGACAACACTACATGTGGAAACATGCCAGACACTTCCACTCACCATCTGACTCGAGAAACCGCGCTTGGAGCTCAAAATTGAGGTGCGAAAATTCTTGATTACGTGTATGATCGCCGTCGCTACGGACGCATTGATGCAATCATATATATACGATTGCCGGAAGGAAAGGGTTAACGAAGGTTCACACAACAAATTTTGCTACAACGAAGGTTTCATTTTATTACCATCTGCTCGTTTAACGAACACCAAACTTGCTTTAACGAAATTTTATCCAGGTAATTTTTTCCAAGTTTTGAAGCCACGCCGTATCACGCAAGCCGACAGGTTTTTGAATACACCAGCGCCTCTCGTGGACAAAACACGCACCACTCACTCCCCTAATTCCAAACAATAACAGCGTCAGCAGAAGCTCGTCTTCCCTTGCTCTAAATGCCACCAAAACGCCCTGCAATGTCGCCTAGCGTTGCTAAGAAGACCAGGAAGTCTCTTACTCTTGAAGTGAAGCTGGATATTATTCAGACACGAGAGGCGAGAAAACTAATAGCATTGCTTCCCACCATGGCTTGACTCCATCTACTGCCTACCATTTTCAAGTCAGCAGACTCTATTAAGAAGGCTGGTGAGATCATAATCTTCCTTGCAAGCTAAAAGAACCACCTGAACATGTGACTCTGCAATGGATAAAATGGAAAGCCTTGTGGAAATGTGGTACATAAGTTTTGCATGCGGTACAATGATGCACCCTTTGTTTACATTCCACAGGTTGCCAGCTAGTGTACTTCCCGCTCCACTCTCCCTCCCTTCATAAATTTAAGATCAACATTATAAAATTACTTACATTAGTGTACATTATAATGACTTAAGTCTTAAATTAAACTGCTTAACCCTTTCCTTCCGGCAATCATATATATACGATTGCATCAATGTGTCCGTAACGACGGCGATAATACTCGTAATCAAGAATTTTTGCGCCTCAATTTTGAGCTCCAAGCGAGGTTTCTCGAGTCAGATGGTGAGTGGAAGTGTCTGGCATGTTTTCACATGTAGTGTTGTCACTAGCTCTGGAAATTTAGCGGTAACTAAGCTATTTTCCCATTCTCCGGGCGACACTTGGCAACCCCAGCGACCCGCCGGGTGGAAAGCACCATGATAAGTGTGAAGAGACATCTGATAAGAGGGAAGGATCTCAGCTCATAACTCACCATGGAGCAGGACAGAACATATTTATTTAGCAGTGCTTCTGAGTGTGAAGACAGTGACAGTGAATATTTAGAAAAAGAAGCTGAACTATTATGACTACGGGTAATCTTCCTCAGAGGATCAGAGGATCGGGGCTTCCTGCTGTACAAGGATGATTGTTCAATTTATTACTCCTACCTAGCTATAAATATCGTAGTATATGATAATCTAGTAATAATAGTATGCCTCATTTGTAATAACAACATAGTTACTTGAAATAAAATGTTTTTTGTCAATTTACTTATTCCTCACAAGGATGCTGGAACACAATTTGGTATATTTTACATGATGAGTATCTTCATCAGAAGATAAGTCTGAGTCATCCTGCACCATCAGGATAGTAGAAGAATCAGATGGTGAAAGATGTGGGAAGGAGAACATACTAAACATAACAGAGACTGAAGGTGAAGGAAGTATAAGGAGAGGAAAATGAAGACAACCGGAGAGGTGAAGAGAAGGAAACTAAGGAGTTTGGAGGACTTTGAGGTGATGGAGGAGTGCGAAGCGGTGGTGTGTGGGAGCGAGAAGGAGGGACTTCAGGGAGGGAGTGCGAAGTGAAGGTGTGAAGGAAAGAGAAGGAGGGATTTCAGAGGGAGTTCGAATAAGTGAAGTGTTGGAGAGAGAACGAGGGACTTCATGGGAGGGAGTACGAAGTGGAGGTTGGGAGGGAGGAGTGTGGGACAGAAGAGAGATCACAGAGGAGGAGGAGTGCAAAGAAGTGAAGTGTAGGAGGGAGAAGGAGAAATTTGAGGGGGTGAAGGAGGTGCAGGAGACGGTTCCTTGGGCGGTATTTGTGCCATGACTAACTTGCAGACTGATATAATTGGCTTCCGCTGCTTCTTGCCAGCTATTGTTGCAACATACCCTAAATTTTCTAATATATCTGTAATTCTTCTCAATTCTCAGAGCATGTTTTATATAAAGTCACTTGTTATGTTTTTCCACCTCTTCTACAGGAAATTGAAAAAAAATATTACCTGTCATTCTTTTGTGTTCATCTTTTCATTATCTTTGATTTTATAAAAAAATGGTAGAAGGTAACTTGTCAGAGAGAGAGAGAGAGAGAGAGAGAGAGAGAGAGAGAGAGAGAGAGAGAGAGAGAGAGAGAGAGAGAGAGAGAGAGAGAGAGAGAGAGAGAGAGAGAGAGAGAGAGAGCAGTGTCATCACTCTCCGGGCTGTTTCTGGTTGACGGATCACACAGCATCACACAGCGGGAGGAGGAGGAATCCTTGATAAGGCATAAACTGAACTTTCAGAGGTCACATCCAGCTACAAAGTACATCATTGTATTCAGAATAACAAAGAGAAAATAATTATTAGTGTTCAAACAGTTTTCTGACAATTTCTACCATTTTTAGCCATTATAGCAAACGGGAAAATAGTTTAAGCGCCGGAAGGAAAGGGTTAAATGTTTAACTTCATAATTTTTACTTTCATTAAACCTTTTACTGTACTATGATGCACTCTCGCTTTGTTTAGTCTCAATGGAGGCCCAAGTCAGGAGTTAAACTTGTTGGAATTGGTTCACTTAACGAAAATTCGCTTAACAAAGGGTTTTTTAGGAACGTAACCCCTTCATTAAGCGGGGGTTGCCTGTAATTAGGAGCCGTGCAGTGCTCTACACCCACCCTTAAACCACACATCATCATGACATGACATCTGTAGCAGCAATGGCTCACACAAACAAATGTTGAGGTTAGGTTAAGAGAACTTAGCAGTCAACTGCATCAGAGTAGAGTCCCACAAGGCATCCATCTCTTGAATACAGGAACACTAAGCCCGCCACTGTCAAACCATGGGTGGGTGAGGCTAAATCAATTCAAATGCAATTCAATTTTACAAATCAATGCAGCAATATAAGTCCTACTCATGGCAGTCTCTAAATTAAATAATTCTATTTCTATCTAACAACTCTTACACAAATTTGCCTACGAACTCTTTTTTTAGAGTTCCTGAGTAACTTAGCAGCAACAAGCTGGCTAAATAAATGTATTCCAGTCATCAACCACTATTCAAAATACTATTCCATCCTGTCTTGTTTACCTTCCCTAATCAAGCTTTCACTATCTTTCTTCTATTTTCATTACTCAGTTTTCCTCCTCCATATCTCATGAACTTGCCTACAGTCCCGTCAGTTCCACCAGCTTCCCCTTCTTTAAAGGCCCTTAGAGCTAAGTCAAGGTCCTTCCTACCCATCTCTATCATGTTCACATCCATGACGTAGGACAGGTCTCAAGAAGCAACAAACGACATTGAGTGTTACCTTAACAAGGCAGAATCTGAGGAGCAGGGCAAGGGACCCATCGCCTGTGACCCTGGACAGCTGCTAGACTTGCTCCGTACATCATAGTTCCCCCTTACTCCAAAATCGCTAATAATAAAACATTACTTGAAGTTTGTCTTCAAAGACTAGCATTATAAATAGAGACACTACCAAGACCCTTTTGATCCTCATAATGCAGATCTCTGAGTTTAACAAATTTTCAAAATGCAAGATCTCTTTATAAGTAACATTTATCAATTAAACATTTCATAAACTGTTATGCATTCTAAATAAACATATACATGAAATCAAATGACTTGATGCACACAAAGGTCACCATAATGTTGTCAAGCTATAAAATTTATGAACATGATGACACACAATCCTATGGGTGAAAGTATGTGCACTACCCACACCTTTTGTGGAAAAGAAATCTTGAACCAAATTTGCTGTGAACATCCTCACTCCTCTCCATGTTGCATTTAACACAAGTGTCTCTGAAAGCTTTTGTGCTGCTGGACACCCAGAAGCCTGCAAGAAAAAAGAATAAAGTAAAAAAAATGCCACAGAAGGAGATTGAAGGGCAGAGGAGGAGGAGCCAGAAAGGAATGACGTCCTTTACTGCAGGGACTCTTGGTGATCCCATTAGGGGAAAGGAAGTTCTGTGAGATGGAGTGACGTCACTTGCTCGTCAAAGTTAAACTCACATCTATTAAGGGGCAGAACTGATAGGGAAGGAATGTGGGATGTCTTGAAGTTGTTTGGTATTTTTATACATTGTAAAAAGGTAAATTAGATGGAAGATCAAAATAAAGGAGACAAATATGAAACAAAGTTATATGATATTTTTGTGAAAGTACAAGAAACGATGAGGAGGGACTAAATCTTAGAAAGGTTTTGCCATTTACTATTATTCAAGGAGGTTTTGTAAAGTTGGAGGAAAGAACTAAAATATAAATACTGAGAGATTCTGGTGATGAAAGGCTCAAGTACCCTCTGTGAGCCACCTGTCCATCAAACACAGGTAACTCGATTTATTGGTTTTGTTATAACGTGACTGAAAAAATATTGTAAATAATTTAATTTGCGTGATCTGTTTGCTTATACGCGGTTTGGTCCAACCGCATTTTCAAATTGCGCCAGAGAGTTCCGCAGTTGGCCGATAGGTGGGACCTCCACTCTTCTTGTGCTTAATTTGCAGTCTGCCAGCACTGAGTACAGACAGAATCTCTTCAATCTGCCTATAATTCACCAAGATAGCCCCAAAACGTCCTTCATCTTCTTCTGCATGTGAGGTTATTTTTGATAAGTGGATTTTTGATAAGTGGATTTTTGATAAAGTGATAAAGCTCAGAGGAAGATGGTGACTGACTGTGGTGTGAGTGGTGAAGGAAGTGATGCAGTAAGTGCTGTGTTTACGTATTCTTTGTTTTATTGTTTTCTCTTATTATTTCTTGCTTTTCCCTTTACTTTAAATACTTCTAGTATTTACAATAGTAAATAATAAAAACATGTTCATTCAGCCAAATAAATACAGTATTTTGTACGTATTTTTTTGGACCACATCCCGAATCCCCCCTATTGTCTATTGTTTCTTATGAGAAATACATGTTTGTTTTACGTCAATTTTGATACACGCAATGCCTCTTGGAACGCATCTATCGCGTAAATCGAGTTACCTGTACCTAAAATTTTTTTGTATTCATTCTTAAGTTTGCTATACAGTTGTTTGCTTTACAACTGGATACCCAGAAAGCAATTAATATATTGAGGAATACATGTACCAATCTGTACTAGTGACACTACTGAATGCTTTGATCCTTTCTGACGTGTGTGTAGCACGGACAACAAACCCCCCGAGTGACAGCACCAGGAGGAATTATAGGCAACCCCCGCTTAACGAAGGTTCATACAACAAAATTTTGCTACAACGAAGGTTTCAATTTTATTACCATCTGCTCGTTTAACGAACACCAAACTTGCTTTAACGAAAATTTTATCCAGGTAATTTTTTCCAAGTTTTGAAGCCATGCCCTATCACGCAAGCCGACAGGCTTTTGAATACACCAGCGCCTCCCCTAATTCCAAACAATAAAAGCGTCAGCAGCAGCTCGTCTTCCCTTGCTCTAAATGCCACCAAAACGCCCTGCAATGTCACCTAGCGATGCTAAGAAGACCAGGAAGTCTCTTACTCTTGAAGTGAAGCTGGATATTATTCAGACACGAGGCGAGAAAACTAATAGCATTGCTTCCCACCATGGCTTGACTCCATCTACTGCCTACCATTTTCAAGTCAGCAGACTCTATTAAGAAGGCTGGTGAGATCATAATCTTCCTTGCAAGCTAAAAGAACCACCTGAACATGTGACTCTGCAATGGATAAAATGGAAAGCCTTGTGGAAATGTGGTACATAAGTTTTGCATGCGGTACAATGATGCGCCCTTTGTTTACATTCCACAGGTTGCCAGCTAGTGTACTTCCCGCTCCACTCTCCCTCTCTTCATAAACTTAAGATCATCAACATTATAAAATTACTTACATTAGTGTACATTATAATGACTTAGTCTTAAATTAAACTGCTTAAATGTTTAACTACATAATTTTTACTTTCATTAAACCTTTTACTGTACTATGATGCACTCTTGGTTTGTTTAGTCTCAATGGAGGCCCAAGTCAGGGGTTAAACTTGTTAGAATTAGTTCACAATGAAAATTTGCTTAACAAAGGTTTTTTTAGGAACGTAACCCCATCGTTAAGCGAGGGTTGCCTGTAATTAGGAGCCGTGCAGTGCTCTACACCCACCCTTAAAACACACATCATCATGACATGACATCTGTAGCAGCAGTGGCTCACTCAAACAAATGTTGAGATTAGGTTAAGAGAACTTAGCACTCAACTGCATCAGAGTAGAGTCCCACAAGGCATGAATCTCTTGAATACAGGAACACTAAGCCCGCCACTGTCAAACCATGGGTGGGTGAGGTTAAATGAATTCAAATGCAATTCAATTTTACAAATCAATGCAGCAATACAAGTCCTACTCATGGCAGTCTCTAAATTAAATAATTCTATTTCCATCTAACAACTCATACACAAATTTGCCTACGAACTCTTCTTTTAGAGTTCCTGAGTAACTTAGCAGCAACAACCTGACTAAATAAATGTATTTCAGTCATCAACCACTATTCAAAATACTATTCCATCCTGTCTTGTTTACCTTCCCTAATCAAGCTTTCACTATCTTTCTTCTATTTTCATTACTCAGTTTTCCTCCTCCATATCTCATGAACTTGCCTAAGGTCCCATCAGTTCCACCAGCTTCCCCTTCTTTAAAGGCCCTTAGAACTAAGTCAAGGTCCTTCCTACCCATCTCTATCATGTTCACATCCATGACGTAGGACAGGTCTCAAGAAGCAACAAACGACATTGAGTGTTACCTTAACAAGGCAGAATCTGAGGAGCAGGGCAAGGGACCCCTCGCCTGTGACCCTGGACAGCTGCTAGACGTGATCCGTACATCAGTTCCCCTTTGCTCCAAAATCGCTAATAATAAAACATCACTTGAAGTTTGTCTTCAAAGACTAGCATTATACATAGAGACACTACCAAGACCCTTTTGATCCTCATAATGCAGATCTCTGAGTTTAACAAATTTTCAAAATGCAAGATCTCTTTATAAGTAACATTTATCAATTAAACATTTCATAAACTTTATATTCTAAATAAACATATACATGAAATCAAATGACTTGATGCACACAAAGGTCACCATAATGTTGTCAAGCCATAAAATTTATGAACATGATGACATACAATCCTATGGGTGAAAGTATGTGCACTACCCACACCTTTTGTGGAAAAGAAATCTTGAACCAAATTTGCTGTGAACATCCTCACTCCTCTCCATGTTGCACTTGACACAAGTGTCTCTGAAAGCTTTTGTGCTGCTGGACACCCAGAAGCCTGCAAGAAAAAAGAATAAAGTAAAAAAAAATGCCATAGAAGGAGACTGAAGGGCAGAGAAACCAGAAAGGAATGACGTCCTTTACTACAGGGACTCTTGGTGATCCCATTAGGGGAAAGGAAGTTCTGTGAGATGGAGTGACGTCACTTGCTCGTCAAAGTTAAATTCACATCCAGGGGCAGAACTGATAGGGAAGGAATGTGGGATGTCTTGAAGTTGTTTGGTATTTTTATACATTGTAAATAGGTAAATTAGATGGAAGATCAAAATAAAGGAGACCAAAATTAAACAAAGTTGTATGATATATTTGTCAAAGTACGAGAAATTATGATGGGGACTAGATCTTAGAAGGATTTGCCATTTACTGTTATTCAAAGTTTTTATAATGTAGGAGGAGAGAACAGAAATATAAATACTGAGATTCTGGTGATGAAAGGCTGAAGTACCCTTTGTGGGCCACCTGTCTATCATATACATACTATTTCTTTGTATTTATTCTTAAGCCTGCTATACAGTCATTTGCTTTATGACTGGATTTCCAGGAAGCAATTAGTATATTGGGGAATACTTGTACCAATCTGTACTTGTGACACTACTGAATGCTTTGACCTTTCTGAGGTGTGTAGCACGGACAACAAATCCCCCGAGTGACAGCACCAGGAGGAATTAATTAGGAGCTGTGCAGTGCTCTACACCCACCCTTAAAACACACATCATCATGACATGACATCTGTAGCAGCAGTGGCTCACCCAGACAAATGTTGAGGTTAGGTTAAGAGAGCTTAGTGCTCAACTGCATCAGAGTAGAGTCCCACAAGGCATCCATCTCTTGAATACAGGAACACTAAGCCCGCCACTGTCAAACCATGGGTGGGTGAGGCTTAATCAATTCAAATGCAATTCAATTTTACAAATCAATGCAGCAATATAAGGGAAACTGCAAAAAGCCAGGTCTACTCATGGCAGTCTCTAAATTAAATACAGTGGAGACTCAATACTCAAACGTCTAAATAGCCAAATGCAAAAGTTCGACTTAATACTCGAAAAAATACCTATTAGTCGAACACCCATCCACGTGGCTGTAAACAAAAAAGGCCTCATCCTTCCCGCCGTCCCACCGGTCCACCGCAGCCAATTGATCCATCGCTGTCGTAAGAATAACATTGTCCTGCGCTTTCATCCTTCCCGCCGCCCAACGTGTCCCACTGGTTCACCGCAGCCAGTTGATCCTTCGCTGTCATAAGAATAACATTGTCCTGCGCTTTCATCCTTCCTGCTGCTCCACCGGTCCACTGCAGCCAGTTGATCCTTCGCCGTCGTAAGAATGAAATTGTCCTTCGCTTTCATCTTTCCTGCTGCCCCATGCACCCCACCGGTCTAACGCAGCCAGTTGATCCTTCGCTTTCCTAAGAATAACATTGTTCTGCGCTTTCTCTCCGATTATTATTATTATCATTATTATCTATTTTTTTTTCTTTTTCATTTAGAAGCTTACAATGGCACCGAAGAGGCTTGTTAGTGGTGAGAACAAGCCTACAAGAAAGAATGTAGTGACAAACATCGAAAGGAAAAAGGAGATTATTGATAAATACGAGAAAAAAGGAAGAATAACCAATCTTGCAGCTGAGTACTGTATGGCTAAATCTACAGTAGCAACAATACTAAAGAAGAGAGCTCATTAAAAGAGCTGATGTGGCTATTGGTGTGAAAAGGCAATTTAAGGAATCTGTGGCAGTGGAAGAAATGGAAAAATTATTGATTGGATAAACCAAAGGCAGATGGCTGGTGATTCTTTGTCAGAGGGCATAATTTGTGCGAAGGCTGGGCTGCTGCATCGTGATCTTATTTCTGATACTACATCTGACTCCAATGGTTATTTTAAAGCAAGTAAAGGGTGGTTTGTGAATTTCAAGAAAAGAATTGGAATTCATTCTGTTGTGATGCACGGCGAGCCTGCAAGTGCTGACAGAGATGCCGCCGAGTAATTTGTGCCTGGATTTAAGAAATTTGTGGAAAAGGAGTGCTTAAGCCCACAACAGATCTTTGTGAAGAAATTGGCCTGTAAAAAAAAAAAAAAAAAAAAAAATGATCTAAATAAATAACAAAGGAAGAGAAGTGTTTGCCAGGACACAAGCACATGAAAGACAGGTGAACCCTGCTTCTGTGCGCCAATGCTAGCGGCGACTGCAAAATTAAACCGGTTTTTTTTTCTAAACTTGGGTTTGGCAATGGCTGGAACGAATTACCTGATTTATAGGTATCAATAGTCGAACTTTTTAATACTCGAACGGCCATCTGGAACGAATTAAGTTCGATTAAGTTTGAGTATTGAGTCTCCACTGTATTTCTATTTCCATCTAACATCTCATACACAAATTTGCCTACAACTCTTCTTTTAGAGTTCCTGAGTAACTTAGCAGCAACAACCTGACTAAATGAATGTATTCCAGTCATCAACCACTATTCAAAAAGCTATTCTAATGAACTTCACTACTACTACTACTACTACTACTACTACTACTACTACTACTACCACCACCACCACCACCACCACCACTACTAGGTGACCTGCCTTACTGGGTGAGGTCACGGCCCTGGACTCCAGCCACCACATGGGTCAGTTAACACTGAGCTACTCCAGGACACACATTCGCCAACACGTCAGCTTGTCCTGTCACCAATACCCACTGTGTACTTATAACAAACAGCAGACTACGAACAACTCTGGTTTACTTCTCCATCTGTATCCTGGCTTAATGGTAACACTACACTATTCCATCCTGTCTTTTTTTTTTACCTACCCTAATCAAGCTTCCATTATCTTTCTTCTATTTTCATTACTTAGTTTTCTTCCACCATATTTTATGAACTTGACTACAGTCCCATCAGTTTCACCAGCTCTCCTTTCTTCAATACATTAATCACGTTTATACTTCCCGCCGCTTCCTCCCTGTCTCATTTGGTTCAACATGGCGCAGAATCAGTACTGTGCTACCCATGGACTTGAGAGGAGTTGAGTAGCTTATGAGTTGCCAATGATACAATAAAATTTGTGCTCCACCTGTGGAACACTACGCCATAGACTCTTTCTAAATTTATGATATTGCGTTGTGCGCCACTTGTGGAGCACAATCCTTGTGTACCACATGTGGTCCAACCCACTATTACAAACATTGTTCTCTCAACACATTGTGTCAGTACATTCCAAACTTCAGTCATTTCCATTTACAGGGAAAGAACAACTCACTCTTGATATATGTGCTCTCACATCTCTCAGAGATTAGTATGTCTCGTTTTTCACAAACTAAATTATTGTCCTAAATGTAACAGAAACTAATAGGTATGCTCTGCAGAAAATGGGCGTTTCACATGTCATTTGAGGATCTAGGCTGAAATCTTGGAAAATGACAACACATGATGAAATACTAAAATTCATAGGTCTGATGATTTACATGGGAATTATTGCATAGCCTGAGATTTCTCTGTACTGGTCAAAGAAAAAAATATATGTGGGCAACTTTGCATCCAGAGTAATGTCTCAAGAAAGATTTTAGTTACTCCTTAGATTTTTACATACGTTCATCACCTTCACTTAGGGAGGCGATGGCGTAGTGGATAAGGTGGTGAGCGTGGGATCGGGCAGACGTCCACGCGTAGATTCGAATCCCACCACATACCGCTTTGAAGCTATGTCATTTGTCGAGTGGTTTAAAGTTACCTACATGTCACCATGATACCCAGGTTCTAGGTGGAGGTATAATTTCCTTACACCCAAGATGAACTTGGGTGGTGATATGGGCCCTAATATGGGTACCACTATAAATAAAATTGCCTGTGCCACTAATGGGCGGAAGGTGAACAGCGTTTCTTACACACTCTTCAAGTGTGCCTACAGGCGCTATAGGCCTTAACGTAAAAATAAAAACTTCAGATGATACAATACGTATTTCAATCAATAAGCAATCAATGAAATGAAAATAATGAAAGAGGGTGAACCAATTATACAAAGGCTTTCAATGGCTGTGAAGGATATCATATTTGAGTAGCAATTGAACTTTTATTTATTTTATTCTGAAATAGGTTTAAATATACAATCATAAGGCCAAATTTAGCTCAATACTAGAAATTTATAGAAAATGAATGATTTTTTTTTTGTACTCATACTAAATATAACAAAATGTTTTGTCACACTTTAATTACATCCTTAGTTAGCAAGAATAAAATAATATTACATGCTAAATCAAAAGAAAAAGAGGTTTGAAGAAAATGGAATTTTTGTGTGTGTATACAAGCAAATGTACTATGGGTGACACAATATACAACAGTTGAGAATGCATCATGTACCACCAGTGATACACATCGCAGGGAATGTGTTAATGGCCTTCAGAGTTAAATCTGTCCTGCCTACCCATTTCTATCATATTCACATTCACGATGTAGGACAGGACTGAAGAAGCAACACACGAGATTGAGTGTTACCTTAACAAGGCAGAATCTGAGGAGCAAGGCAAGGGACCTCTCGCCTCTGTGAATGGCCTGTGACCCTGGACAGCTGCTAGACATGCTCCGTACATCATAATTCCCCCTTACTCCATAATCGCTAATAATAAAACATTCTGTTATAAATACTTGCAGTTTGTCTTTACAGACTAGGATTATAAAAGACACCCAAAAGATGAAATGCACTCAAAACACAAGAAAAGTGTATAAAATATCAGCAAAGAGATATATACTTTGATATTTCATTTTATCACATGCACAGAAAGTATCATTCGGCAAGTTTTACTGGTCAAATTTGGCCAACACCAGACATCATTTTGATCCAGAATGTCATAACCAGGCTATGACATATTAATATGCCTGCTTTTCTTTTTTTTTAATGTAACAACCATTAAACAAAATTCTGAGTAATTTGAATCCATATACCCATTGCAAATTGTTTATAAAGTTAACAATTTTTAGATTTACCATTTTTTGGAGGGAATGAGCTGGTGTGCTGCAACACCCAAGCATATGATGGACTGACGGGCACCGAGGAAAGGCATTAGGTGTGCTCATTTGTGAGTGCTTATTGTTACGTATTTGTGGATGAGTGAAATCAATGACAGTGATTGGTTCTTTGCTTGAGCATGCAGCTTGACCAACAAAAATAATACATAATAAATCCAGCCAATCAGAGCAGTTTGTGGAGAGATGCAACTCAATTTAAATCAGTCTATGGAGGATGTTTGCATGGGCAGGGTGTCACCTCAATTATTTCCATTGTATCACCAGACTTTACGAAGAGAAATAAGGTAGGTACATAATGACTTCATATTGATTTCTTAGTGTTGTTAGTCAGGTTAGGGTAGTTTGCTTTGGTTAATTGGGTTTGATAAGTTAATTTGTTCTGAGGGAGATGTATCAGCAGTGTGTGTCACCTCAAGTAGGTTACCTTAGGTTAGGCTGAATAAAATAAGTTTCAATAGGTTATCATAGCCAACGAGTACTCTCTACAGCAGTAACGGTCAAAATTTTGGACTATTACTTTTGTGGTACTTTATAACAAATCTATTTTCTTCTGGTACATTTCAGTCTGTTTTGTAATATCATTATTATTTTTTTTTCATCATGGCAATACAGTATTTTCTGAGAGAATAGATTTTTTTTTTTTTTTTTTTTGCGGAAAGAAGGGAATATAAAAAGTGCTGATTTGAGACAGAAACAAAGTGCAGTTTCATTCCAAACAGGTCCAAAAGTACCAGAAAAAAACTTTCATCCTGAAGTGAGAGTATGGTGAAACTGTAAATTTACCTGAACTGTAAGACACGTTTCGTTGGGCAGCATGCCAGGCAACTCCACCTGTCTGTTCTTCAGTTCTCCAGTGGGCAGAACTTACAAGACAATAAAATATCATTATTCCTTATAAGAACTGTAAAGATGCTTCTAACCTAATCTAACACTATTTAAGCTAACCAGTAGGTTAGGTTACATAGTGGGCATTTCCTCCATAAAACAATCTTATTATTTACATTGTGGACACTTCCTCCATAAAACAATCTTATTATTAAACTTTGAGAGGGTAAAGTGGGGCTAGAAATGCTGCAAACAGTGAAATGTACAGCCTGTGAAGGGTCATAGTCACATACTGTATTGATTGAAACAATAAAACCCAACTGTCAAGCTTTCTTCCCCCTTAAAAAATTATTTTCCAAAATAAAATCACTGGCAGTGTTACATTACTTAGCAACATGTACATATGGGATTCAAAATATTCAGGATGAAAATTACTGATGAGGTGAGTAAGGAATTCCAGTGACCCGAGCAAAGACCTGCAACAATACCTTCTGTTCATGACATACTTGTTATAAGCTTCTTGACACAATGTGTCAGAATCTTATATATTTTTATTTCATTAATATTACCTCAAAAACATAAATAAATAAATGTTTGTAAGTACAGAATGCCCTGCCCATCACACAGATACACTGCTCACCTCTGACCAGGCTTAGTTTGCTCGTGTTGGTGAGTTGATGGGTGTGCAGGCTTCTTCTACTTAGGGGTTTGTTGGACCCGTGCAGGCTGTGTGTCACTGCCTCTAATGCCCCAAAGGTGCAGTATGCGGTGGTGATGTGTTCAGGCTATATGCGGTGGAATTGATTTGTTTTCTGTAGGAAAGTCCTGGTGAGGTTGAGAGTCTTGAAAGCCTGAGTGGTATTTGTGCAGCCACCCAGGAGGTCAGTTAGTGTTGGCCTGTGTGGGTGAATAGCAGACAGTGAATGGAGGAGGGCCACACGGTGTGAATGGTGACGAAGGCAGTGTTCTGGGGTGTCAGGCTGTGTAGGGTATCAGGGACAGTGGGGAGAGTCAGTGATGCCCAGCCTGTGCAGGTAGGCATTGAGGCAGGTGTGGCCAATCCTCAGTCTGGTGACTGTTGTGTCCAGTGCCCGATTTGGGGAGTAGGTCTACCAGTGGTGTCTTAGCTGTTGTGACCCTCTGAATCTTGTGCTCGTTGTGGAGTTGAGGACTTTCTGGGTGTGGTGTCACATACTATTGCCCCGAAGGTATTGGTGGCAGACAGGTTACTTGGTTACATTCTGGTGAGCCGTTTAGTCTTCTGCCGGAAGACCCGGGCATGTTCGAGTTTCAAGGCAGGGCATAGTCTTGGAAGCCATAGATGTCTGCTAGTGATGACCCGAGGTGAGCCTGTTGTTTGATGTCAAAAGGCCGTGACGATCAATGTGACCATGTGTGCCCTGCTAAGTGTCTGCATCATCACTGGCGTGGTACCTGTTCTCACCTCTTGGGGAAGGCACAGGTGCGGCGGATGACGGCCCATTGTCTTGAGGGGTGGACGGACGCCTGCCACCGCGGCGCCTGGTGGCCAGTGGTCCACTAGAGTGCACAGGTCAACACTATTTACTCCCAGAGCAAGGATTTGTGTGCAAAGCGAGGGTACTGCAGGAGCAAATGTTCAACAGTCTCAGGCACGGTTTGGCACCAAGGACAGTATGGATGAGGTGATGGATGCAGACGCCGTCACTCCAGACGGTTAAACAGAGAGGGTCGTGTGTTATTCCACGTGGCCGGCGGAGGTGAGTGAGAGGTGAGCTACGTCCAACTTTGGGGACGTTTTCCTTATCAATGACTGTAGAGAGACGTGAGAAAGGTCTGTAGAGACTCACACAGGTGGTACAAAGGTCATGTATAAATTAGTTATCCCACAGAGATAAACAAGCGTTTCGTTGTGAAGAACCATGACGGGAGAAGCTTAACATTTAAGAGCGCCATCTTGGCGGTGGTGGCAACCATTTCATTTATGGCATCCAATGAATACATTATAAGACTAGTAATGATGTGATATATTTATTCACTATAGTCTGACCAGCCTTAATTTACGGCCGTGGGGGTGGGGAAGCGTCTCTGTACAGTGTTGCCACGTTTTCACTACTGTTCTATTACTCTCTCTGCTTACCTTTGATTCTTTAGTAAGTCATATATATATATATATATATATATATATATATATATATATATATATATATATATATATATATATATATATATATATACAGGGTGTCCCGCGAGTTAAGGTACATACGCAGGGATATGATAGTTCAAGTGGATCTGATTAAAAAATACTCTATTAACATATGCTGCTTTTTGCTTTATTTAGTTAAAAATTGAAGGTGAAAATATAGCGGTGACGTGTGTTGCGGGAACCGCTTGGGCAGAATGGAGGAGGAGGATCAGCAGCAGCAGCAGCAGCATTAGGATGCCGCCGTGTGTCGCTGTAACCTGTAATATCAAGATGTCAGGCGCGGATACAGGGGGGGGCCCAGGGGGCCCGGGCCCCCCCCAAAATCTCCGCTCCCCTTTAAAAATCTCGACTGTATGCCATATGCTGATAGTGGGTACAGAACAAAATCGCTTAAAATAATTATTGTAATCTGCTGCAACTATAATGCGGAAAGCAGCGGAACGTGTCGTCGGCCGTATAGGTATATATATGCATAATGCAGGCGCTGATGCAGGAGAAGGGGGGGAGATGGCTCGGGCTCGGGCCGCTATGTGGAGGTGGACGGGATACTATTTTTTTTTCTGTATCTGATGCAACTTTTCACTCTCCTTCAGGGCCAGGGCACAGCAGGCACGTGCCCAAAGGCCAGGTCCCCGCACTCATCTAAGAATCTACGCGTATATACTCATATGGGGCCGTTCCCAGCAACCCAGGGACGATGGAGAGGGGCCGAGGGTATCGGACGAAATGTCTGCTAAAATCTGCTAAAATGTCCACTTTCTGTGATAATCAAAACAATAACTTGTACCTTTCGTTTGCATTTCTGGAGAACTTAGAATTTTCTTTATTTACTTTCAGTATTTAAGTTACGGAAGTCGAAAACGTATATTGTTTATTATAGAACTAAATTTAAAGGCCTAGGAAAAATATGTGACCTCATTCCTCACATGCAAGCAATAAGTTAAATTTAGTGGATGGATGAATAAAAAAATAGTTAACCCTAAAAATAATAAATGCTCTTTTATTATAAATAATAGAAAATGACGTTGCACAGCTGATCGGGGGACAAGAAGACCGAGGAGGAATGTAGCACGCTGTATCCAGAGGTGAGCTTCCTCTCATGAATTTCCGCATTTTCTTGTATTTCTTCCTCTAACTGATAGTGTATTGTTGTTGAAGATGTCAGAAGCATGTAAATAGGTTATTGCATACAGATTGAAAGTTCAGCTTTGGTCAGATCTTCATGTGTTATACCACTCATAAATGGAATGTGTTTACTGGCATGGCGGCGTGAGACCGTGGATGAGGATGGCGATGATGCCGGGAATCGTCTCTCCACCGACACTTGTTTATAGTGACTACTAATTAGTTACAATCACTGCAACTACTGGCGGTCATGTCTCTATGTAACCACTACAATACGTGCTATTTGCACTAGCAGTAATTTGCAGGCGCGTTGACTGTTCGAGAGCTCAGAGCTGAGAATTTTAAGCAAAAAACCGCCATCACTAATCACTATCCATTGGTCTTCACTATCTTGAGGGCGGCGGGCCCCCCCCAAATAGATTTTCTGGATCCGCGCCTGCAAGATGTGTACAATGCAAACACCCAAATACCTACAAAAACTATTCAAAGATGAGATTATTATTTTTGTTGGTTTATAAATGAAAAGAATGTAGCCTACATTAAACATAACACAGCGTTATTTTATTACAGTTTTATTCGTACTTGGCAACTCACCACAGCTGGCCAGAGTCTCGTCGCGAGGGCCGATGAGTTCCTGCGCTTGTAAATTTATGTCAAGGTTCACAAGCCTCCTGTCATGTGTTCCTGCGTCCTTTAATGTTCAAGGCTCACAAGCCTCTTGTCATGAACGAAATTGAATAATGTTAGAAAACTTAAATAATGTATTAATTGTGACATTTACAGGATGCGGGAACACATCATGACAAGAGGCTTGTGAGCCTTGAATATTAAAGGACGCAGGAACACATGACAGGAGGCTTGTGGCTCTGCTCGTAACCAATCAGATGGTGCTGTGGGTGTGACAACGCTGAAGACAGAGTAGTGACAGCAGACAGAGAGGCGCGGCTGCATCACAGCCAAAAATAACCAAGTTTTAAATTTATCTCTTATCGGCCGTCGAATTTATAAAAAAAAAAAGACCAATGCCGATATGCGTCAAAATGCTTAATATCGGCGTCAATATTCGACCCGGCCGTAAATCGGTCGATCCTAATATATATATATATATATATATATATATATATATATATATATATATATATATATATATATATATATATATATATATATATATATATATATATATATATATATATATATATATATATATATATATATATATATATATATATATATATATA
The DNA here is from genome assembly GCF_017591435.1 of Portunus trituberculatus. NCBI lineage: Eukaryota > Metazoa > Arthropoda > Malacostraca > Decapoda > Portunidae > Portunus > Portunus trituberculatus. The sequence continues at coordinate 5,464,305 of NC_059260.1, read as the reverse complement.
TATATATATATATATATATATATATATATATATATATATATATATATACACACACACACACACACACACACACACACACACACACACACACACACACACACTTTTTTTTATGTAGAATAGAGGGCCAGCCAAGGGAAAAAAAAAATAATAAAAAAACAGGCCCACTTGGGTGCTGGTTCTCTGCAGGAAAGAAAAGCGTCAGTCAAAATTAGGGACCAAATGCCTCGATACCTCCCTCTTAAAAGAAGACAACTCATAGGAAGGCGGAAATACAGAAGCAGGGAGGGAGTTCCAGAGTTTACCAGTGAAAGGTATGAATGATTGAGAATACTGGTTAACTCTTGCGTTAGAGAGTTGGACAGAATAGGGATGAGAGGAAGAAAGCCTTGTGCAGCGAGGCCACAGAAGGGAGGCATGCAGTTAGCAAGATCAGTTGAACAGTTAGTATGAAAATAGCGATAAAAGATAGAAAGAGATGCAACATTTCGGCGGTGAGAGAGGCTGAAGACAGTCAGTCAGAGGGGAGTTGATGAGACGAAAAGCTTTTGATTCCACCCTATCTAATAAAACTGTATGAGTGGAATCCCCCCAAACTTGCGAAGAGAACTCCATACAGGGGCGGATAACGCCCATGTGCAAAGTTGACAGTTGGAGGGGCGAGAAAAACTGGCGGAGACGCCTCAAAACGCCTAACTTCATAAAAGCTATTTTAGCAAGAGATGAAATGTGAAGTTTCCAGTTAAGATTATGAGTGAAGGGCAGACCGAGGATATTCAGTATGGAAGAGGGGACAGTTGAGTGGGGATAGTTGTCTGGAAGGTTGTGTAAGTTGATTCATCGAGGAATTGAGTTTTTGAGGCATTCAAAATTACTAGATTTTCTCTGCCCAATCGGAAATCTTAGAAAGATCAGAAGTCAGGTGTTCTGTGGGGTTCCTGCGTCATCTGTTGACATCCGTTCCCCTTCTCTGTGTAATTCACCACGGTCGTCTGCTGGTCACCCAGCCAGTCTTCCCCATTACGAAGCGAACTCAGAGCTCATAGACCGATCTTCGGGTAGGACTGAGACCACAACACACTCCACACACCGGGAAAGCGAGGCCACAACTCCTCGAGTTACATCCCGTACCTATTTACTGCTATAGGTGAACAGGGGCCATACATTAAGAGGCTTGCCCATTTGCCTCGCCGCTTTCCGGGACTCGAACCCGGACCCTCTCAGTTTTGAGCCGAGCGTGCTAACCACTACACTACGCGGTGTGTGTGTGTGTGTGTGTGTGTGTGTGTGTGTGTGTGTGTGTGTGTGTTCATACTTCATACTTCATACTGTCACTAGTGTGTGTGTGTGTGTGTGTGTGTGTGTGTGTGTGTGTGTGTGTGTGAGAAGAAAATCTAAAACCTCCCTAGTTTGAGCTATAAATCATTGGGTGCCACAAGGCACCGTACATAATGGAAAACGGCAGACGTAATTTCAATACATAATTCAAATAAATATTGCGCCAAGGTAACAGTTTCGGTTTCATGGCGACTATTAACGTTACCATTCACTGGGTAATAAGTTTCTTTCCGAGTCATAGTTCATGATCATTATTACCAGATAGTCTGAATGCTCAAGTCGTACATCTTGTCGTTTGTAATGATGTTATGTGGATGGCGAAAGTTTGATTATTGGATGCCTGCCAGCCCTTCACATTATACTTTTAAATGTAATAACAATCATTACCAAGAAGAATAAAACAACAAAAATCGCTGAATTGGATCGATGGTTCGTGGCAGGACCGCGTCACCTAATGCCATCTTAATGTGGTACTTGGAGAGGCGAATCCTGCATCATCCTCAGGAGTCTGTGCGTTGCTTCCCTCCACAGCGGACGAAACAACCCGATGTGTTTTTTGGGTGAATGATTATGAAGTTAATTAGCTTTCTCTCCTTATTATTTTTACATTCAAGTTTGACATCACCTGGTTTAAAAATAAGAGAGAAGTTAGAAGTTTTGGAGGAAGTGCTCACTGGGATCGCGAAAGGAAAAACAGTGATTCTCCACACAGATGTTACTCTTGCAACAGACATCGCACAGGCTGCTATGGATTTGCCAGCTTTACAGCAAATACCACATATCTTTCTGAGCATCGGCCAAAACTTATCACAGCATACGAGTCCAACCGCACTAGAGGATACTCTGAGGCGGGTCAGCTGCAGGGCAAGTATTTTACATATCTTTATATTTGTTCGCCATAGACCTGATCTTCTACAGATACTTTTGAGTAGCTGGACACCGAAGAATCTCCTCCTGTTTAGCCTTGGAGTGACTAAAGCTGCAGCGATTTTAGGACATGAAGCACTCAACCAAGTAGAACACCTGGCTCTCATCACGGAACTCGTCAACGAGACACAAGTGTTGTCATCACCCACACTAGTGGTTTACACTCTCTTATCCTTTCTGTCGGAGGTCCCAGTGCTACTTGGGGAGTGGGACACTGAGTTATTCGTCAGCTGGAGAGACTTATTCGTGGACAGGTTCTCAAGTTTTTATGGTTTCCAGTTTGAATTATTGTGGCTCACAGAAAGGCCATTCACATACCAGATGGACGCTGAAGAACCCGTCCAAGGGATTTCCGTTAAAATGCTAAAGAGTTTGTCTCCTGTGCTCAACTTCACATACACGCTGACGAAAGGAACCAGGCCATGGTCTAACCTTCTGGCCGTGCTTTACAATAGAGAGAAACATTTCAGTATTAATAATCTTTACTTGTCTTTGGAGCGCTCATTGTTGCTTGACGCCTCTGTCCCATGCTGGCACGACAACTATCGTATATTCCTTTTAAATCCAAAATTGTTGCCAAAATGGATGAGTATCTACAACAACTTCACACACCACGTGTGGATAGCCATCGTGATGTGTCTTGTCGCCGCTACACTATTTTTGTACCTTAAGGTATGTGAAAAATTGCAACTGCAAAAAATTGTAACTATGTATGGACAAGTCTAGTTGATAACGTGATGAGAGAGAGAGAGAGAGAGAGAGAGAGAGAGAGAGAGAGAGAGAGTACGTAAGGCTTGATCATATTGTATCATGACCTATGTAGTAACACGTTTTAAATCCTGTCTTACATAACACTGTATGGATGAGAACACTGAAAGCAACACGTCCATACCTGCAGGGTACACTGTTCGGACAGCCGTGGCTGGAGAGAAGAGACGGACTTTTTCTCTTACGGTTGTTGGTGGGTCAGGGAACCCCGGACCTGCCCCGCTCCTCGGCTCTAAGGCTTTTCATCACTAGTTGGCTTCTGTTTGGCATCGTTATCACCGTTGGTTACACCAGCAACCTTACGGCGCTCCTCACCAGCCCAGCATACCAGCCTCGCATCCACAATCTTTTCCAGCTGACGGAGAGTGATTTAAGGTGTGTGTGTGTGTGTGTGTGTGTGTGTGTGTGTGTGTGTTTTACCTATATAGTTTTATAGTTTTTTATAGTTGTAATTTTACAGGGCCTGGGTATCATACTCGTGTGGCCCCGTCTACATATCTACACACATCCAACTTTCCTTTAAAACTATGCACACTCCTTGCTGACACCACCTCCTCACTCAAACTATTCCACACCTCCACACATCTCTATGGGAAACTATATTTCTTCACATCCTTCAAGCATATTCCCTATCTTTTTACTATGCGATCTCGTAGTTCTATTTAAATTTTCCTCTCTCAACATCATTTGTTCATTATCCACTTCATCCAAACCGTTCAACAGTTTATAAACCTGTATTAAATCTCCTCTTTCTCTTCTTTGTTCCAAGGTAAGCAAATTCATTTCTTTTAATCTCTCCTCATAGGTCATTTCTGCCAATTCCGGAACCATTTTTGTTGCCATTCTCTGCAATCTCTCCAACTTCCTTATATGCTTCTTTTTATAAGGGGACCAAACCACCCAGCATATTCCAATCTTGGTCTAATTACCGTACTAATTAATTTCTTCATCATATCTTTATCCATATAATGAAAGGCTAATCCAATATTTCTAATCAAATTATATGTTTCTCCAAACATCTTGTCAATATGAGCCTCAAACTGCCCATGGTCTTGTATTATCACTCCCAAATCCTTTTCCTTTTCCACCTTTTTCAACACTACTCCTTCACCCATCTTATATGACCCTCTTGGCCGTCTTCCACTCTTCCCCATCTCCATTACATGACTTTTGCTCAGATTAAATTCCATCTCCCACCTCTTGCTCCACTCCCAAATCCTATCCAGATCTGCCTGTAAAATTTCACAATCTTCTTCACTCTTCACACACCTACACAACTTCGCATCATCCGCAAACAAATTAATATAACTGTTTACTCCTCTGGCATATCATTAATATAGACAAGGAAAAGTATTGGTGCCAGCACTGAACCTTGTGGGACTCCACTCTCCACCACCAACCAGTCCGACTTTGCATCCCTTATTACCGTTCTCATCTCCCTCCATCTCAAGTAGTTTTCCATCCACTTTAACACTTTTCCTTCAGTCCTCCATAAATCTCTAATTTCCATAGCAGTCTCATGTGAGGTACCTTGTCAAAAGCTTTTTTAAATCCAAATATACACAGTCCATCCATCCTCTCTCTCTTGTATTTTGTCAACCACTCTTGAATAAAAGCTCAGTAGATTTGTTACACATGACCTCCCTTTCCTAAAGCCAAATTGATGATCCGATAATAACTTATGATCCTCCAGGAACCGTATCCAATATTTCTTTATCACCCTCTCACAAATCTTACCGACCACACTTGTTAAAGACACAGGTCTATAGTTAAGAGGCTCTTCCTTACTGCCTCCCTTATAAATGGGCACCACTTCAGCTCTTTTCCACTCTACCGGTACTTCCCCGGTTTCTAATGAGCACCTTATAATATCATATAATGGATCTATCAATTCTTCTCTACATTCCTTCAATAATTTGCCTGAAACTTCATCTGGTCCCATCGCTTTATCATCTTTAAGTTCCTCCAACATTTTATATAACTCCTTTTTAGGTATCTTAATGTCATCCATGTGCACATTTCCTTCTACATTCTGAGGCTTTACAAACATTGTTTCTTTAGTAAATACTTGTTGAAACCTATTATTTAGCAATTCCGCGATATTCTTAGGGTCATCTACTATCCCTTGCTCTCCTTTTAATCTTTCAATGGACTCTCTCTTTTAAGTTTACCATTTATGAACCTGTAAAACAATTTTGGATGTTCCTTACTCTTGTCTACAATATCTTTTTCAAATTTTCTTTCTTCCTCCTCCTTACCCTCACATACTCATTTCTTGCCACTCTATAATTCTCCTTATTTAGTATATTCCTGCTCTTTTCCATCTTTTCCAAGCCACATCTCTCTTTTCTTTAGCCTTAACACAAGTTGCATTAAACCAATCCTTTCTTCCTTCCTCTCTCGGTTTATACTTTGGTACAAATTTCATAACTCCTTCTTTATAATATTTCATAAAAATCTCATATTTTTTTGCACTTCTCTGATTTGTAACATCTCCCAATCTAATGTTCTGAAATAATTTTTCAAATTTTCTGTGTCCATCTTTCTATAATTCAATCTACCACTCCTGTATGTCTCATCTCTCCTTCGCTGTGTTATTGCCATCTGCATTTCCATAACCACATGATCACTCTTCCCAATGGACATTTATATTGTATATCCCCACATAGGTACACTTCTCGTGTTAACACCAAATCCAGTCTAGCCGGTTCATCATCTCCTCTATATCTAGTATTTTCTTTCACCCTCTGTTCCATCATATTTTCCATCATTAGATTAAGGAATCTCTCTCCCCATGCTTCCTCTCCAACACCACTTACTAGATTTTCCCAATCCACTTCTTTACAATTAAAATCTCCTACTAGTATCACCTTTCTTTTTCCAGTTAATACACTTTCCAAACTCTGTAAAGTATCCTTGATCATATTGTCGTATTCCCTTAATGTCCAAGAATTTGTTTTAGGAGGTACATAGGTCACCATGATTATTAATTCTTTTCCATCACTTTTTAACCTTATGCTTATCACTTCTGCGTTGTTCTTCCCATACCAAACCTTATCCACATTTATCTCCTTCTTCGTCATAATCATAACTCCTCCTCCACCTTTACCCTCTCTATCCTTTCTCCATATATTATATTTATTATCCAAATTTACCTTTGTTTTTTCATGTAATTTTGTCTCAGTCAAACACACTATATCAGGCTTCTCCACCATCACATAGTCTTGTAATTCTAATCTACTTGACAGTATCCCATCTATATTAGTATACATTACGGTCCACCTACTGCTCCCTCTAGGGGTTCCTCCGCATTCCTTTTTTCCACATACCATTTTCTGACTGCGTGTGTGTGTGTGTGTGTGTGTGTGTGTGTGTCTGAACATTCATTTTCCTATGTTTGTCCATTGTATTTTTAAGCTACATTGTAGGGTCTACAAGTTAATTATTATTATTATCATTATTATCATAATCATTGTCATTATCATTATTGCTGTTGCTGTTGTTGTTACTGTTACCACTTTCATTTGTTTACTATTCATTTATCTATTATCAATTCACTTTCCTTTCAACAGAATAGCAATCCTTGACACTGGCAATATCCTGCACACAAAGCTGAAAAATTCACAAGATACTCTAGTAAAAAAAATTAAAGATAAAATGGACCTGGTGCCTGATACGGAGGGAATGGTGACACTCCTGCAAGGCGGCACTCACGGCATGATAGCAGGCGACAGGTTCGGCCAGTCACTTCTGTACCATGTGTTCCAGGTCAGTCAATGAAGCACAACTCCATACAATGATGCTGGGGTCACACTACAGCTTTTTTTTTTTTTTTTTACTACGACGCCCCCGACAGATACAGACCAATTTTCTGCGATTGTATACGACTGTCGTAACGATTGGGAGCATTTCAGTGCAAGAAGGACATGCAAAACGAAGGACGTCCACCTTCGTTGGGTTCTGAAGGTGGATGTTCACTCCTGATCTCGGAGGCGGCCCCTCCATACCCATGTCCAATGGGCCTGCGATGTCTAAAGATGTCCCAAGATCTTGGGACGACGATGGGACATCATGCCCTTCCTCTGTCGCATCGTTTTCGGTGGATAAACTGGGGCTAGTTTTTCTTTTTAAACTGGCGACAACGAACGAGCGGTCACACTGATCACAACCATTCTAGCGACAACGTTTTCGTGCATCACTGCCAAACGTATGTTCAAAGACCAGTCGTAACTCAGTATTTCAACGATTTTTTACTCGTTCGATGTCGAACGATGTCGTTAGCAGCACGTCCGACATGCTATCTCTTTATAACGTCATCGTACGCCCGATGTAATGGCTTTGCTTGTCGTGACTCTCTTGCCGACAGTCGAATGCAGTGCTCGATCGTCGTAATGCTTCTACGATATCGCCGAGTTAACGTACGACTTGACTCACGACATCTTAAGGCAGGCCAAAAGCCGTTAAAATGACGCCATTACTGTCGGCGACAGCCCTCCTACGACCGTCGAGGAAGTCGTAGTAAAAAAAAAAAAATAAAATAAAAAAATAAAAAATAAATAGTGTGACCCCAGCATGACACATTGATAAATGATATGATACGTTTCCTTACTCATAGAAACATGTTCTATAACTCTTCTGCACTGCACCCTGACCACTTTTAAAAGTCTTTAAATGAAGTTGCGTGTGTGTATGTATGTATGTATGTATGTATGTATATATATATATATATATATATATATATATATATATATATATATATATATATATATATATATATATATATATATATATCCCTGACAGCACCATTTCTGCCAGTGTTTGGTTTTCTGACATAGGTATGTAGATCATTGTCCATCTAGGAAGAGTGTTACTTCTCGGAGCCAGAACGGAGGAAGGAGGTTCGTGTGCAATGTTACTAAATTTTATGGTGAAAATATGGCAACCTTGCAGTGAAGATATTCTAAAATATGCTAAATGTAATACGAAAATATGCTAGAATTATGCTAACATATTATCAACTAAGCATACTATATGGAGTCACTTGATTGGTCGTATAATAACAAGTGTTTTTAACATGATTAAATGGAGGATTCATACAGCTTAATAATAAAGAATCCGTTGTAAATAAATTTTGATTATTTTTTCAGCCAGGCCAGTTGGTCCGTTTATCACATTAAGAGGAACATAAAAAATAAATAAATTAATAAAAAAAAAGTACGACTTATAACTCGTACATTATCTGCTTCAGAAATCAACTACCCTCATAACAAAGTATTCAATACAATATAAATAAGGAATTAAGGAGAGGCGGGACATAATGTTATAGATGCACGTACTCAAGGGCTGTATACAGTGTGAAAACAGCTGGGATTGACCTTTAGGTAATGGATAATACTAGTGTAGAAACAGGGAGGTTGATAAGGTCAGCTACTAGTGTCAATACAGGGCGGTTGGATTAACGTGGATATACTTGTAAGGGTTCCTACTCGTGAAAAAAAAAAAAAAAACCAAGGTTAGATAATATGGATAGCTATTTCTAGAGTAAAAACAGAAACGGGCTGCATATATGGACAGCTACTACCGTACTGTAAAGAAAGAATCGGGGGTGAGTATATGGTTAACTAAAAGTGGAAAAAACTCATACTATAAATTCGAAGTTCAAACTTTTTTTTTCCCCCATGACTCCACATTACGTTGATGCACACGGGTCAGTTCCTTACTATTCTTTGCACCAAAGCCTACCTTATGCAAGAGTAGATATGACTGATTTTTGCCGTACAATTGCTCAGTACACAATCACAAGATGTAAAAACAATATCGCTCAGATTCTGAAAAAGTGTGCATGTACTGACCTCACATGCTACCACCACCTCAAGATTATATTTCGCCAGTCGGACAGAAAAGATCTCGATGAAATGTTGCGCGGTAGGATATTCGCCTCTATTTATCGTTTTTAGTTATTTGGGAGTTTTTAAGTAAGAAATGTGCTACAATCATTCAAAATTGTGCTAAAAATTATGCCGGTCGGCCGATTTTTTTTATTTTTATTTATTTATTTATTTATTTTATTTTATTTTTTTTTCCACTTCTCGGCCAGCCGCCAGTGGCTGCACGCGCTGGCCGAAGCTGGACAAACCACAATGCGTTAGTTCCACTTATGCTATATACTAAACCAGATTAAAATATAAGGCATAAACATGTCAAACTAATTGATGTCATTATCATTCTAACTGTCAATATATCCACTTGAATATAAAAGTTTCAGTGTACAAGGAATAGAAAAGCACTGCAGAGAGGAGGTAGTAATAAGAGAAATATTCGTCCCTCCAACAACGCCGCCGCCTACTCCATTTCCACTATTTTCTTACTCCTCCTCCCCCTCCTACTTACACTGTAAACAACGCAATAGCAACAACAATGACAACAAAAGAAAAGCAATGGCAGGCCAGGCCCATCCCTCTCCCCGACTTCACGCCACATGCCACACCACAAGTAGAAGAAAGCATTATCTTAGATGTTGCCGATTTTTACTCTAGATTTCACCAAATTACCTTAGATCTGTTGGACCATATCCCTGAAAATTACCTTAGTTTTTTTCATATATATATATATATATATATATATATATATATATATATATATATATATATATATATATATATATATATATATATATTTATATATATATATATATATATATATATATATATATATATATATATATATATATATATATATATATATATATATATATATATATATATATATATATATATATATATATATATATATATATATATATATATATATATATATATATATATATATATATATATATACTTGATATAAGTGCACATTCTATACTCACGGTACCTTTAATGACATATGCAACTGAATAGATTTAGTTTTAGGTAGCAATCAAACATAATACGTACTGCATAATTATGAGAACTTTTATTACAGTAGACCTGATACATACACAACTTTAGCAAAAACAAAATCATTACGAAAATTAATGCCCTTTCCTTCTTCAATATAAAGAATATTTATCCTTACAAAATAAAAAAAAATCAATTACAAATAGACAGTTACACTGTCCAAAGCATTATCACACTAGAGAAAGTCCTACTATGATTTATAGTAGAACAACTACTCAAACTGCTTCGATATGAGATTCTTGGCTTCCTCATCCGTAGCATTACTTTTAACTCTTTCTAAATCTAACAGGAGTTGTTTATCTGCAGTCAACTGATGACTGGAAATGCCTTTCCTTTTAAGTCCATTTTTGGTATGCAGTAAACTTACCAGACTAGTACTTTTCAAACTACCTCTAATGTCAGTTTTAATTCTTCTCAAATGACTGAAGAGCCTTTCTACAGATGCATTGGAGTGCGGCAAGGATAATGCACAAGCAATTACTTTTGTAAGATTGGGGAATTTTGGCTCTCCTCTTTCATTTTTCAACAAGAGTTGTTTTTTCCAGTTCTCAGCAGATTCTTTTTCCTCCTCAAACTGGCAGTCTAAGCTTAACTGTCTCCACTCTATATCTGCTACACATTTATCACACATTTTGTCTAGATAAGGTAGAGCATCAAATACTTCTCCTAGACTACTGGGATTTCTGCCTAATGCATTTTCTGGTTTCAAGAACTCTAACATTTTATTACCTTAGAAATACCTTAAAAATTGCATTACCTTAGACATTACCTTAAAAGTATCTAAATTATCTTAAACTAAGGTAATTACCTTAAAAGTGAGAGCCCTGCACACACAGGGCAGGCTTTAGGTCATTCGGTGCCTTAGGCAAGAGTGGACTTCGGTTCTCTCAAAAGAAAGCAAAACGCAGCATATGCACATTTATTATTTCTTTTCAATGCGACACTTTACAATAAGTAATACCTCCTGCTGTAGTGCAAATATTCAGAAAAGGTGCAAAATCCAAAAAGCAATGTAAAACAGTGCAAAATCAAATATAAATTTCAAAGCAAGGTAATTTTCTACTTTTCTGTTTGGTTATAGTATTCGATACAAAACTCTTGAAAAAATCAACACAATGTGCAAACAAGGCAATCTTAAAAGATAAATTGAACTAAAATCTCCAATGTTCTTTAAAACTTCACATTTCTGGACCTCCTAGCAGCAAAGGCATCTTCTATGGTTTCATCAAATGAAATTTGTTAAGGCACTTCCTGATTAATACTCATTAATGCTATTCCTCATAGACATTGTACTTTTCAAACAAGTTTTAATCAGCTTGAGTTTGGAGCTCCTCAGCAGATGCCACAGTCCCTGGAATGGTAACAACGATTCTCAATGTTATCCACATATTGGGATATACTTCCTTTAGATTTTTCTCCACCAGAAAAATCAAAAGTTCAAGTGCTCTTCTCTTGCATTTGGGCCAAGTTTGAAAAGATTGCATTTCCACGATCAGTTCCTCCACAACTAGGTCTGATTTTTTTTTTTTTTTTTTTTTTTTTTTTTACGTTATGGCCTATAGCGCCTGTAGGCACACTTGAAGAGTGTATGGAAAGCGCTGTTCAGCTTCCACCCATTAGTAGCGCAGGCAAATTTTATTTATAGTGCTACCCATATTAGAGCCCATATCACCCCCGAAGCTCATCTTGGGTGTAATCACCTAGAACCTGGGTATCATGGTGACATGTAGTAACTTTAAACCACTCGACAAATGACAAAGTATTTAATTAAGGCTGTACGCGGTGGGATTCGAACCTACGCGTGGACGTCTGCCCGATCCCACGCTCACCACCTAATCCACTATGACACCGCCCTCTTGCTTCCCAAGCTCATCAGGTGGCAAATCAAGAAAGTTTATGAGAATACTAAATTCATTGGCAATGTCACTCATCATTTTTGTTCTTTCTCTTAGAGATGAAAGGTACACATCAACAAATACAATGAAAAAGAAAAAAAACTTCCATTCTCTTGAGTACATAATTGAGCAGCTCATTGGGAGCCTCACATGAAAACTGCCTTTAGTAGTTTTGAGTCTCTTGTGCTTTAGAGCAGCAACCACATTCATGTTCTCGCACATTTCTTTTGCAGAGGATTGGGCATCAGCAAAGCCAGAATTTCATTAGCTGGCTAGGGAGACTTCAACTTTTTTTTTTTTCAATAGGTCCACAGCTACATCCATGTGCATGCTAACTGACTGCTGTAGTTTATCAATATTCTAAACTTTTGTTAGGTCATACCAGACAACAGTGTAAATGCAGAAGCAGTATGAAGCAACCTCTTCAGTTAAAGACTGAGTTTCATCTTTCATGGCTGCATCAACAGTGCTGTCTCTCACCTCTAAGAGAGCATATCTAACCTTTGCAGCCTGAAATTTTACAACTGCCACACCATTAGGCCGGAAGCACACCATCGACTCTGGCGTCACGATGGCGTCTCAGCGGGATGTGGCTCTCAGTAAGTTTCCATACTTTAGAAGCTGTCCCGTGCACACGAGCGTCTGTGGCAAGCGACTATGGCGAGCTGTCGCTAATCCCCGCCACAGCGTGGCACGGCTTTCGAGGATCTGCGCCCACAAATGACTGGCTGAGTGCCAAGCGACGGACACTTGACGGCTACCAACAATCACATACCAAACGTTGAGGAATAAGCATATTTTCCTTTTTACATAATCATACATACCAATACCATGGCTAGTTAAACAGGCGGCGTCACACTAGCACATTTTCCGTCGTCTCAGGCGATTTCCGTCGTTTTTTTACTCTTCTGTCAACTCTTTCCGTCGTCTTGAGTCAGACGGAACGCATCGTTTTCGTCTAGCGCCAATTTTTAGTCAAAATAAGAACTATGGTTTCTAATCAACACTTTTATTAGAAAAATATTTTTGTTAAACGGAAGAATGCTATTATCGTGACAGAAGAAATCAAAATAAGTTGATGAATATTTATTTGTATACATATTTTTTCTTCTACCCTAGCAATGAAAAGTTCCTCAGTTGTTTGTGTACATTCCCTGGGGAGTGCGAATGTGCGACGCTTTTGAATATTTCCAAGGCAACTTCCAAGTAGCTGGCCAAGATGAGCAGTTATGTTATCTGTCAGTGGACAAAACACTGAAGAATTTCTCAGAGAGCATTACAGGTCACCCTTGCCTTTGGGATCACAGAACAGCTGATTACAGCAAGAAAGGTATGAAGAGGGCAGCATATGATGCAGTCACGTGCAGTTTGAGGGAAACATTCGTTTCCTCCACCATAAACACATTTTTGGGTGCAAAAAAGCCGCGGCTTGCTGGACTTATAGAAAACTCGCCGAACACACCACATTTGAAAGCTTGTGTACGACACTAAGGCCGCCGAGCACTCACCAAAACTCTCACTGATGGTAAACACGTTACATATACTGCACTGTGCTATACGTATTATACAGATCGGCGTGGAGCAGTGATTCTTGAGAAGAACCATTTGGCTGAAGAGCTTTAAATATTGTGGATATCACAAACACTCGTCATAAAATATCAAACATCCGGCTTTTTTTTTTTTTAAGTCGATTTTGAAATGAGTTCCGTTACGTTACGTAAATCTATATCACCAACCGTTATTAGACCGTCCGGGTAGCCGTCTAACAGCTAAAAGGTTTAACGTCAAGTGGACGAGGTTGGCTCGGCTGCCTCCTGCCAGCGCTGTTTAGCTAATATTTAGTATACTCTGCATTGTTTTCCCGCCACTGGTGTCACTAAATAGAGCCACATGACTATGCTTTGACTAGCTATTAGATGTTCAGATACAACTGTCATGGCAGATTTCATCGTGATGAAGGCTTAAGTGAGACAGAATGCTGATGGTGGCGAAAGTCTCTCCATCTCTTACTAATGTCACTTGACCGTCCATGTAGACAACACAGAATTATCACAAGGAATAATATTGTCAAAGACACCGCTTATTACAATAAGAAACTGTGCAAACTCCCCTAGCTGACTGGACAAGTGTTGTGTAGGAGGGTGGGTCACTTACCTATATCACAATGTTGTTGACCGTCATTAGCAGCAGCTCCTGTGCCCCTGGCCCTCTCAGCCAGGCACCAAGTTTGCACCACCACATACACACATAGGCACCCGCGGCCCGTGTCTTCGTCCTGAACAGCGTAAATCCATAAGGCCCCAGCGGCACACAGCCACCCTCCAAGTCATTCCTCGTCTGAAACTGAAACTGAACTTGCCGGTTGGTGGCTGGCGCCTTGATCTTCTCCCTCTCCCTCCTCGGCCAGTCCCGCGCACTGGCCGAGGAACAGCCCACAATGCACTAAAACAAAGCCTAAACATATCAAACTGAATTATAAGTCGTTACCATTGTAACTGCCAATGTATCCACTTTTATAAAAAAAAAAGAATATATATATATATAATAATAATAAATTAACAAAACAAATAAACGAATAGGTATAGAATAAATCATAACTACCATAACTGCGATCTTGAAATCATCATGGCAGGAGTGATCATAATCATGGCAATAAAAACAGCAACAGCCATAAGAATATTGACAAAAACATTAAAGTGATAATGATAGTAATACATCAATAATAATAAATTATCATTACTGTTATTATCATTAGGCAAATATCTTTCTTCATAGAAATAAATAATAATAATAATAATAATAATAATAATGATAATAATAATAATAATTATTATTGTTATTATTATTATGATAATAATAATAATGATAATAATAATAATAATAATAATAATAATGATAATAATAATAATAATAATAATAATAATAATAATGTCAAATCCATTACAAGGTACACAACTGGTACATGGTGGAGGAGGGGCTGTTCCCGTCCTATGCTGTGTGGTACTTCCCGCAACACACTCCATGGAGGGCCAGTTTCAGCAGAGGCATCAGACACCTGCAGGCTGCTGGGATGCTACAGTACTGGCAGAAGGTAAGCAGGTGGTTACCCTATCAGGGAATTAGATAGTGAGATTGATAAAAAAAAAAAAAAGTTTTTTGTAAAAAATATCATCACAGTGAAATTCCTTTCCTAGCCTCAAGGAATTTAACTTCAATGATATGGTATTTTACAAGAAAGAAAAAGATATTTTAGTTAAAAGGAATTCGGTTATCAGAAGTACAGAGAAACATCAAGGTCTATCTATCTCTATATGTATGTATGTACTCACAGCTGACACTACTTTGAATCATCTTTCCTAAGCTACTGTCTTCTATATCTCAGTGTGGGCCAAATTACCATGTAAACCCAGGCCAGTTCACTGGTCATACACAGTTATAAGATTGAGAAGTTGCCACTCCTGTTTTCTAATCATAGGGAAGGAGAATGTATGTACAATACTAACTTCCCACATAAGCTAAGAAAGGTGAGGGAGACAGACAGTAAGAACGTCACACATGAGGTCATAATACCCTGTGGGATACTTCATGATAGGCTGGTCATCCACTGCCCAATAACACTGGCCAGAGCTCAATATGATTACACCTTAGAGGACAGGGCTCATCCTGCTAAGATTGGCAAGCCTGGAGATTGTAGACAGCTGAACACCGGAAGGAACACAAGCTAGTCTCCTAAACACAAACAGACACTATCACAACATTCAAGACATAGGGAATCCAACAGTGCCAGCTCCCATAAGTTGAGTTCTTTGACTTCTCTCTAGACTGAGGTCTTGAGACACTTCTCAAACTTTGGATAATCTTTTTGTCTTTTTTTAAGGACTCACATCTCAGTTGGCCTTTTCTATGAATTATGTTGCCTCTGACAATTACTTTTTCATGCATTAAAAATAAAAATCTACCAAAGGGAAGCCAATAAACAAGCAGAGAAAAAGAAGATGCAGACAAAGATATTTATTAAGATCAAAGCTAATGTTGTGGCTTGCATAAACAGGAAGAAATGCACACAAGAGGTGGCAGTGCTATGGAGTCCAGCAGACCCTTCCTTCCACTCTCACTGCATCACCTTCAAGGCGCCTTCTTCTTCATAGTCCTTGGATGGATAACTGGCGGGATTGTGCTTCTACTGGAAATGCTGTGCCACCAATGTTCAGTGACTGGTCTTGTGTAGAGGAGCAGCACAGCATGGAAGGTCCAAATACCTTTTGTTGGCCACCTCTCCATCATGTATAGCACAAGAACAGGCTGTGTAAAACTAGGGTTTGGAAGGTTTATGTCAACAGAGAGATGCAGAGTAGTTTCACTGTGAAGGCAGAGGCAGAAGCAGATCTAAGATTTGCCATTGGTGTGGGGTGAGTGTTATGATGCAGGAGGAAGGGTGGGGTGTCCATGGGGAGATCTTCCATGTGTATTATGATGATAGCAAGGCATGACAATATGTAATCCTGGAAGCAGTACATAACTATCTTATGTAATGAATATGTGGTTTGTCTATATTCTTGTAAGATTAATAGTATCAACAAAACACATATCAGTTGCTATTTTTGCAGTACCATGCCCAGCTGTTGTTCCCTGCACCGTATATTTCTGGGAGGGGGGATGAAGTAAAAAAAACACTGATAGATAAAAATATTTTCATCTGTATTCTTGTTACCATAAGAGGACTTTTGTTTCCAATCTCCTCCAACCTATTACTATTTTCCACAGCTACATTTATTTACAAGCACACTATTTGTGGATGAGTTTAACTATCATCACAACACAATCAAGAGTGTAGGTGTAACTGTTGTGTTGGCAGTTCTACACCTGTTACCCACCCACTGATTTAGTAATATCACTGCATTACTGACACTGTTCTTTTCAGTAAGGTGGATCAACTTTAAAGCAGTTTTTGTACTCATTGGTTAGGTTTTGTAGCACCTTGCACTCTAAATCTCTCACTACATTACAGTTGGTGTTTAATCAATCTTTTCATCAGCATCGGTGAGGGAAGCACCTCGGGATATCTTGAGTGCCCCCAGCACCATCAGCCTTAGCCAGTGGATCTGTGGCAGGAGCACCATCAGTGAGCCAAGATTGCAGTGTAATGGGATTTTCTTCATTACTTGGAAAATGTCCATGCCAAATTGTGTTCCATAAGCAAAGTACATGTAGGGAAAGATGACCACTCGGCACAGTGCAAATGTAATGATCATGAGAATCCCATTTATAGCGTACCACCTGTAGTAGGAACAAAAACATTTCATTAGCAGATATTTGAGATCATATGCATTTCATGATGGTTGTCATAATATTTTTTGTTATTGCAGCCAGCTATGTCCTTAACCACACAAGTTTTGTGAAAATAGTGTATCAGAGTGTGTAGATGAATTATGTACTACACTACTAGACAAGCTTTAAATAATGCCACACATATCATCAAACACAGATGAAGGTGGTTATGTGCAAAAGATATAATAGTCATGGTATAGGATTTTATGCAGCTAACAAAATCTGGTTAACTGTATTGCTTGAAAAAAAACATGTATACAAAATTACCTTGTTGTTTTGAGACCAAGTCTGCTTAACACTACTCGCATGTTTGTGAAGGGGCCACTAAGCTCCACACAGTAGAAGCAGCCAACAAAGAAATCCCCAGTACCATCTCTGTAGATCAACACCTGTTGATAAAAATCAATTTGATGGAGTTACTCAGTCATTTTTGCCAACTAGAATAATCTATCCATAAATAATACTGGCTTATTGTTTGTGATGAACAGTTAGTCAAAATGAAAGGAAAGGCAATGTCCAGTTTACAGGAAGGTGTTGTCTCAATAATTGTAGTGTGTAGTGTATGTAGTATGTGGGTATACAAGCTGCTGCTTGAAAAAGCAGATCTGAGTGTGCAAAATATAAGGGAGAGCTGAGCAAAATAAATAAGAATAGATTGTCATAATGGCAAGTCTTGTAAAAACGGAACAGTCAGAAGCAACCAAAGTCCATTCAAGCACTGCCTATCATCTTAAAATGATCAGTTATAACGTCAGACTGGCTTTTCTCTGAATGTTCTGATATATTCATTCTCCAGCTAAAGCTTCTAATCGCTAATTTATCCCCACCTTCAGGTAAGTTTCTTCAGCATTTCTATCATGCTCCAAGGCACGCTAACATGCTGATATGACTTGTGTGGAAGGTGGGAACACTTTAACCTTTAAGGGGCAGGTGGCAGGGTTTTTTTAGTTTGCTTGTTCCTGCTCTCATTTTGAAGATGGTGAGGTGAATTTTGGTCACCATAACTCTCAGGCCTTCTCACAACTACTGTCTCTTTGACTGTTGTAGTTTGGCAATTAGTGAAGCACTCCTGTAGAACCTGAATAATATTAAGAGTGGCACAGTCACAAGATGAGAGTGATAGTATGAAAAGAACTTTGCAAGCAATCAAAAGAATTCCTTATTTGAAAAAAGTCTCATTAACTTTAGTAAGGATACATCTAAAGTGGCAAATGGTATCATATCAGTGTTGCGATGCATTAGAAAATGTTACATCATGAACACTTTCAAATTAAGAATCCTTCCATTACACAAATTATCTCTGTCTGCTACTAATCTCTCCACACACTCACCGGCACCAAGACTGTGGCCACGACAACATGATGCAAGACAAGCAAGGTTCTCCTCCTCAAGTAGCTGGTCACTCGTCCTGACAAACACTTAGGAACTTCAGCTAAGCTTGCCAGATGTACCTGAGGATTATGTACAGTAGTCATTAATGACATGGAGATATGAGTGATGATATGAGCAGTTAGGTTCTCTTTTTTTTTTTTTTTTTTTTTTTTTTTTTTTTTTTTTTTTTTTTTTTTTTTTTTTGGTAAGGCCTATAGCACCTGTAGGCACACTTGAAGAGTGTATGGGAAGCGCTGTTCAGCTTCCGCCCATTAGTGGCGCAGGCAATTTTATTTAAAGTGGTACCCATATTAGGGCCCATATCACCGCCCAAGCTCATCTTGAGTGTAACCACCTAGAACCTGGGTATCATGGTGACATGTAGGTAACTTTAAACCACTCGACAAATGGCAAAGTATTTTAAGGCTGTACATGGTGGGATTCGAACCTACGCGTGGACGTCTGCCCGATCCCACGCTCACCACCTTATCCACTATGCCACCGCCTCCCCTCTGAACTGCTGATATAGCAAGTTCTTATATAACAAACACACATGTACATACACTCATACCTAAATACTACTGACTAAAAGGAGGGAATATCACTACAATGAAGCCAACTGTCTGTAAGAACCAACACTATGGTTAGGTTAAGCTTGTCTGTAGGAACCAACACTATGGTTAGGTTAAGCTTGGAGTGGCATATATCAACAATTACATTACAATAGACAAAGCAATACAGGCAGTAATGTAATGTAAGTAGTACACTATCCAGTCTGAATATAGAATACCTATACATTGCACTTTTTTTTTTTTTTTTTTTTTTTTACCATGTGGCCTTTTCATGGGAATTTATGGGCTAAAGGGGATACTTTTTTGGGGTATCTCCTATCTCAAAGCCCACCCGCTAGAAACCGTTGCCCCGAGTGAGGAAGCCCAACCTACACTCGGACCGTGGACAGGATTCAAACTCGTGCACTTGGAGACCCCTCGGACCCCAAAGCACGCATGGTTCCACTGTTTAGATTAGCTAGGGCTTCTGATAATTTAGATTGTATGACAATTGAAATTATATATTTGTTAGGATATTTACATTGTACCTGGCAATCACCTGGCCCTAACATGGTAGTGGAGCTTGTTACTCAACGCTCAATGTTATGGTGTAGTTATAATATAGAGTGCCAATTCAAGTAATAATTCTCAACTAGCTTTCAAAGGCAAATAAGCAGTGAATAAAAACTATAAGAAAAGACACAGCATTATGAGTGCTGCAAAAGCTGATGGAAGGTAGTAGTAAGGGTCTACATAAAAAAAAAAAAAAAAAAAAAAAAAAAAAAAAAAGGAAAGAAAGAAAATCAGTCTCAGAAAGAAGCTTACCTTGTACATTGCTATAATATCATAGATAAAGTAGCTCCCTGCAATCCAGGCATACCATGAAGCAAGGGAATGGGCAGCTCTCATCACATCATGCCTGCAAGCAATCACCACCACAAATCCACAAACAGTGGACACAAAAGCCTGCAAAAGCCACAGCAATAACTTGCAAAGCACAAAAAAAAAAAAGAAACATTCATAACAACATCACATATAATACAATAACAACTGCAACTATATAATGACATCAGGGAAAGGACAACTTGTGTCAATACAAACAAGTTGATTTCAAGCACAACATTTTGACACCACTAATGTCATCTTCAATGGTAGACTCTTCAGGGAGTAGAAATAATATGCATCATTAAATATTACAAGAATGAACTAAACCAATTATCAAAGATTGGCTCCTGTGCTGCTACTCTGCTAACAACTATTAAGAAGGCTTATGCTAATGTTAACTAATTAGCTTTTCACTTAGCTTCAAACACTCAGTTTAAAGAATGAGCAGCTTATTTCTGTGGGCCCTTGTGACTCAGTCAGTAGAGTACTTTGAATTTGAAGTAAGGGATGTGAGGGGCATGAAGATTCTTACCCCACATCAAAACTTACCAAAAAGTCCAGGAGCATCCACTCCATCACCTCTTGTGGCTGAGACAAAGGACTTCCCCAGGAAGACCAGCCACCTGCCACACAATCACAGGACTACTACTGGGCTCATAAGAATCACAAGATCTTTGTACCCCTTGAGAAAAAATCAGTGAAGTACCTGTATGCTGGACACAATGGCTTCACTCATATTCATTGTGTGGTGCATAGAGATGTTCCATTTCTTGGCTCTGAAGTAGCGAGTGAGCAAGTAGTTGGAAAGATAGAAAAGTCCCATCCAGCCAAAGCAAGAAGTGCCACACATAACAGATCCAATGACTAACTTGTTCATGATTGCTCACCAAGCACACACAAGTATTCTGTGACAAATACAACTGTTATTAGGTCTACATCTGAAACTTATAGAGATAATAGCAAAATCTTCTATTACTGGGAATTATGAACATTACTGCAAAACCCTCACAAGTCAAACAGAGATGAAAAAGGGATCCATCATTATATTAATAATACAGATATCCCTTAATTTTGACCTTAATAAATACATCCCACAAAATATCACTTCAAAATCTACCAATGAACAATCAACCATTTCCTGCAGCCTTTCCCATGTTCATGTAGAGTCACTGTCCCTCACTGTAAGTCTTGGTCTTCTGCCTCCTCTACACTAAAGGTTCTCTCTACCCCATGCCTGACCCAAGCCTGGATAAATAGTCAGGCTTAATAGTAATCAACTTGTTAACATCCAAACCATGGAAGGCAAAAATATCCATACAGTGACATAGCTAGTGTTTTTACCACCCGGAGCAGCCTGCAGCCTCCAAGTTTGCTGCCCTTTCCAGAGGTAGTACT
Source organism: Portunus trituberculatus (assembly GCF_017591435.1). NCBI lineage: Eukaryota > Metazoa > Arthropoda > Malacostraca > Decapoda > Portunidae > Portunus > Portunus trituberculatus. The sequence continues at coordinate 5,442,912 of NC_059260.1, read as the reverse complement.
ATTAAAGTATATATATATATATATATATATATATATATATATATATATATATATATATATATATATATATATCACACCAAATAAGCTTTTTTTCATAGAATGAAAACTTAAATCTTGTAAGATGTGTACAAACATTTTAAAATTCTTTGTGAGGTGTCTGCATGTATATGTGTATCAGGAATATGGGTCTAGAGCTAATTATCAATAGCAGATCAGGTCTAATAATATAGAACTGACAACTGTGAGAGAATGATTAACAGTGGACCAAAAGTGTCGCCCTAAAAAAAAATTCCATCAGAGACAGACCGTCTCTTTCCCTACATGGTCAAAGGACTCTGGCCAAATGAAAAACTGGTCAAACATTCTGTTCCTACCCACTTAGCTACAACACTGTATCCATTATTACAATACAGATTTGCCATATAATGTTTTAGTGCCTAGAATAAACATACGGCCTTTAGTGGAAGACATTTGTTGTTCCAATGTGAAACCTTTGGCATAGCTTGTTATGGCCACTCTTGCTAACTATACCAGTCTTATGGACAGTAGGAGTGAGTCTGTAATGATTCTGGACAAAACACCAATGTTTTAAGTTCATACATTTTATTTACATATTAACATCAGTAATGAGTTTTATTGGCATACTACTATTGTTTTGTTGTTAGTGGAATGATAGGATGAAACTGGGGCAAATAAACATAAGTAATGAGTGAGTGAGGTGCCTATGACATTTTTGGTACAGGTATTTGTAAAACTTAAAATCTATAACTCTCAGTGGCAAGTCTTCAACACCAGTATATGGAGTAGCCAAGCGTTGGGTGTATATAATATTTACATTGGAGTCCAGAGCTGGTGTCATGTTATCATTCACTACTCTTGTTGACTTCATTCATTTCCATCCTAGTGCATTCCACAGACAACACAGCAATATCAGTTTGACAATAGGACTCCACACAGCATGAAATACATAAAATACCTTGAAGATGTTTTGATCCCTATTCTTGCAGGGAAAGAGTTCAGTTTGATAGAGACCAGTGACTTTTGCACGGGGTCACGGTGTTAGGCTTGTTGTTCACTTTACAATCACATTCTTGGTCCCGTTGTTTTTACGGAAAGTATCATCTTAGCCATGAACCGAGAAATACACTATACTATTATTTTTACAATATTCCCAACCAAACTATAACTTTGCGGAGATGTAAAAAGTCAACTGGGCCATAGGCTACATTGCATTTTGCTAGGACAGCTGAGGAGGGAAATCGAGTGTTTACTGCCAGGGCATGGCTGAAATGTGAGTTTCATGAACTGGAACTGCCATCATGTTTTTCATCAAATGAAGCTCTAGCCAATGGTAGTTAACAAGAAAAAAAAAGATGACATGTGATTTTTGTTAGAAATACAAATACGAAAACTGTCTCATCAAGTAGGGAACCGACATACATACATGCGTAGCCCACACATCTATCTTTTTTTTTTTTTTTTTATGCAAGAGGGAGAGTTGCCAAAGGCAAGAAAATATATATATACATATAAAAAGAAGGCCCACTAAAACTGCAAATTTCCTAAAAGATTCTCCACGAGAGAGAGAGAGAGAGAGAGAGAGAGAGAGAGAGAGAGAGAATCATGTGCAGCCACAGTGGGAGCCGCTACTGCAACAAAGCAACATTCTCGCATTGCCGCTGCCACTACCCACACCGTCCATCACTACTGTGACAGCAACAGAAACATCACAGCACATTAAATACACGAACAGGACCAAAGAATAGTAATTTGTCATCGAACGAAGCAGAGGAGATAGTTGCAGAGACTGACCTTGTACCCAGCCTAGCATGACTACGTAGATTATGCCCCAAACACAACTGCCCTCATCCAGCCGATGGACCAAGGAGTCATCGCTACTTTCAAGGCCTATTACCAGCGGCGCACCATGAAACAGCTGTTGGCCTGCATTGACACCCTGACAAGCCGACCATGAAACAATTTTGGAAGGATTATAACATTAAAAAGGGGATCGACAACATCGACGAGTCATGGAAGGAGGTGTCCAAGTCGGCAATGAATGGATGTTGGCGTAATTTGTGGCCTGAGTGCGTGGAACGTAAACAGGAAGTCCCTGTCGATGTTACAGCAGTAAGGAAAGACATCGTTCATATCTCCCATAAGGCAGGCTTCAATGAGGTGGACGAGAATGACGTACAAGAACTGCTGGACAGTCATTCTGAGCCTCTCTCCAACGACGACCTCATGGAGTTGGAGAAACAAAATACTTTGGAGGAAATGGAGGAGGACAAGGAGCCTGAAAGAACCCTCTCCGTCAAGATTTTCGAGGAGATTTTTAATCATCTAAACTGGGAAATTAGGAATCTCGCTGATTCCAACGGTAAGCTTTTTCTTTTTTGTTCCATAAGCGTAATACTGTTAATGTTACTACCATCATTATATTCCAGGATTGAGTAAATCTGCTGAAATGAAAGGAAATATAGCCAGCATAAGGTTGGTCAACTAGATAGGTACGAGACTATAAAAGAGAGAGAGAGAGAGAGAGATGAAGCCGCTGTGGCATGAACGAAATGGAAACTTCCCAAGATATCGTACCGCACGCCGAGCCTGCAGGGAGAAGATATCTCCTCATCCAGTACAATTCCAATGGAGAAAACGCTTCGACAATCTTGGTTTTCCCAAAAACTTAACATAGTTTAGTATATAATTCAGTATACTTATTTTGAGGAAGTGTACGTCTCTGGCAGTTGAAATTTACTAAAATATATGTATGGGGATCTCTTAGTAGTAAAAGAAGTAATTTTAAAGTGGTCGCCGACCGTGACGGACGTTCAAATCCCTGCTGCTCTCTACTCTAACCGGTGTACGCGACTGCGCGGCAGTGTTGCCACGCCTTGGTGACTGTGGCTACCTACATCCACGGGAATTTTCCCCTACATTCCCCTACACGGAAAAAAAAACTTATGCATCATATATATATATATATATATATATATATATATATATATATATATATATAGAGAGAGAGAGAGAGAGAGAGAGAGAGAGAGAGAGAGAGAGAGAGAGAGAAGTAGAGTCTATAGAATTATATATACAATATAATAAACAAAGGTTATTAAATTATACTTACATTCTCGATACTGCCTCTGGACTTTCTAGAAGGATGGTTTAATTGGCTCTAATCAGCAAGAACGTAATTATTTTCATTTTCAGTGTATTTTGCAAAGTATCTAGACCTTGCACATGAATAGTGCTTAACCAAAGACGATGTCATATCAAAGGTTGAGGGAAAGCTTTCAGAAGTTTTGATAATTGATTCCAATGTCTTTACAGACAGTTTATTTCGCAGCTTTGTTTTATTGTTATTGAGTTTTGAAAATGTTCTCTCAACCTCTGCTGTGCTTTGCGGCAAAGCTGTTAGTTTGAGCATGAAAGTTGCTATTTTCTCATATGAAGGTACATCTCTCATATGCTTCCAGAATTCCACAATAGTTTTGTTTTCCCAAGCACTTTTTCTGACTTCTTCATCAACAAGAATAGATCTCCACTGTCTGTCGATGGTTTGCACGTCAACTTCAGGAAGAAGACGCGGTAACTTCCGATACAACACTGCTGCAGAGCCTACGTCAGCTTTGTCCTTTAGAATTCTTTCATGATTTACATCTTTCAGTCCCACAAGCACTGGATCCGACAGATCAATCCTTTTCAGTATTTGGCAGCATGCAATTTTATACCAGTCTCTGCACCGTGAAAGAAAGCTCTCCTTTTCATGCGGCTTCATTTTTGTTAACGTTTCACTAGCAAGTATACCAGGGTATACTTTATCTACTGGCAGCCATTTTGTTTGATCTTCAATAGCTGGAAGCTTGTAGGTAACAAATTCTCTTTTCATGAAATTCAGAATAAACATTCGAAGAACTCTTTCAGTCTCTGGTAGCAGCATATGTAACTTAAAGCTATTAGACTGAAAAAGTTTGTTCAAGCCAACAAGATCGCCAAGAACAAAGCTTGTGAATTCCAGGGTGGCTTTGACATAGGGATTCTTCAAGGTTCGTAGTATTTTGTCCGCCTGCAAGGTTTTCATGTCATGAGCCTCTGCTGTGAAATACAACTCCAGTGCAGACCACTGTGCAAGGATGCGTTCTACGCATTGTGAGATCGACAGCCACCTTGTCTGACAAGGTTTCAACAGTTTATGTGGATCACACTCAGCGAAGTGTTGAAACTCTTCATAACTCTTTTGACGATTAGGTGATAATTTGAAATAGTTATAGATGTCATGTATGAGCTGCTCTGCCGTTGCTGACAAAGCTTCACAAGCATGGCCAGCAACTAAATGGAATGTGTGACAAAAGCATTTCACAACAAATAAATCTGGCACGACATCTTGTAACTTGGTTAGCAGTGAATTTTTATCTCCCTGCATCAGATTTTCTCCATCAGAGGCATAACCAATCACTTTGTCCCACCCAATGCCATCTCCTTCTAAGGTTTCTTTCAGCAGCTCAAACAGGCCTTCTGCACTGCCATCATTTACAGGGAGCAGGCGGTAGAAACGTGTAACTGGTTCATAGGTGTCACTTTTCAAAAATCTCATATTGACACAAAATGTTTTGTTCATTGTGAGATCTGTTGCTTTATCACACAGCACTGAAAATCCACCAGACAAAGCAACTTCCTGCATGAGCTTTTCGTGTGCATATGGTGATAAACATTCTGTCAAAAGATATGTTCCCTTGGTTCTGTTACAAGTCATACTGTTGATTGCTTTTGAGTCATCTGCCACAAAATGGAGTGTACTCACCATGTCATCAAGACAGTTGAAAGACAAATTCTTTCGGGCCACCATTGCCACAACATTTAATTCTGCTTTAATCCTTTTTTCATCTTTAGATTCCACAAACATGGTCATCCGTTCATTTGACTTAATTTGCTTAGCAAGTCTTATATGAGTAGACGATTTTGTGTGACCAGTAAGCTCAGATTTCCCTGCCACAAGCTCCTTATCACACACTTTACAATGAGCTTTTCCACCAGTTTTTCCAGCAGTGAGCCATCCTGAGGCCCAACTCTCTTTTTTCCCACTCCGCCCTGTATCTTTGAGAGCGATAATTCTTTTCAACTTTAGGCATGATCAGTGATTATTATTCCTTTTGAGGTCAGTAACACAATATCAATGACACAATTCAAGTGGCCGCGCCGCGTGTCTGAAGTCAGCGTTAGTGCTGTATAACTGACTTGCCGCAGGCAACTGGTCAACTGTGTAAGACTGTAAGTTAGGCGGCTGTCGGCCCGGCCAGACAGACTACAAACAGAATTCATACGTGTATGCTACGAAGTTTTCACGTACTATAAAACATCATCACTTAGTCTACGTTGTTAATATGTGTTATTTTAATAAAAATACAAATACGTTTAAATGTTAGACTATTCATGACAAAGTTTTTGTTACGAATCAGTCCCATAATTTGGTAAAAATCAAAGGAATCTATAGTAACGGGGTTAACAAATTCACGTCTCGAACAAGAATGACCAACGTATCCCTCTCCCTCCCACCACCTCTCTCTCTCTCTCTCTCTCTCTCTCTCTCTCTCTCTCTCTCTCTCTCAGCAACTTGCACGACATTTCATGTGTGCAATATTATATTTGTAAATTTGTCTGTCTGTCTGTCTCTCTGAATTTTTCCCCTACGTTCCCCTACGAAACAACGATTTTCACCGTAGGTGCCCCCTACTCCCTACAAAGCCCTGAAATCCCCTACCGTAGGGATTTTCCCCTACGCGTGGCAACACTGCTGCGCGGTGGCCGGTGAGGTGTATGACTAGGTCACTAGGGTGCATTTGTTACCACATCAAATAACCAGTGCTGGTGACAACCAGCAGCTGGCTGCTTCATAGCGTCATTTTTTTTTTTTTTTTTATTAGGAATTATATTTGGTTACACTGGTAAGAATAAAACAGCAGCAAAACATTCCATATTTACCTATAAGTTATAGGTGTTAAAGGCAACGTTAATAATGGAAATGTTATTAAGAGTTAGGTAAGTAGAATTGATATTAGCATGAATGATAATGATAAAAGGTAAAGTATTGTTGATTATTTTCAATGTTATCATCAATGTTGCTCACCTTGATGTTACAGCTACGTTCTTTATTATCTATCGTTACTACTACTACTACTATTACAGCTATATTATTATTAGTATTATTTTATTATTATTATCATTATTGTTGTTGATGTTGGTGTTGGTAATGGTGTTGGTGGTGTTGGTGTTTGCGTTCTTGGTGTTGGTGTTGGGCGCAACTAAAAACGTCCACGTCGCTCCGTGGAGCGAATGATTCGTGCGTCTGGCAGGGCAGATCTTTACTTCCCTCTCGTCATGATGAGACACTTCTTGCCACACCGCCAATCAAGTTAAAAAGATGAATTATCCAAATTTTGACAAGTGTTTTGAAGCCTCCCTCTCGAGGTGGAAAGAACAGAACTGAGAGAAGGTAAAAGTCGTGCAGCAAGGCCATGGGAGGAGGTGAGGTATGCAGTTAGCAAAATAAACAGAGCAATAAGCGTGAAAGTAGCGGTAGAAGAGCAAGGATTGCGCGATAAGGTTTTAAAGAAACTTAATACACATTTATAGGCAGATGTATCACTATAGGTCAACTAACTTCTTGTATTCTTGTGTTCTTAATCTCTGAGGTGATTAGCCTAGTACAGTATGAAAAATCAATCAAGTTGCCCACTACAAGATTGTGATCTGTTACTATAGTCTGACCAGCCGTGGGGGGGCGAGCGTCTCTGTACAGTGTTGCCACGTTTTCACTGCTGTTGTTCTGTTACTCTCTCTCTCTCTCTCTCTCTCTCTCTCTCTCTCTCTCTCTCTCTCTCTCTCTCTCTCTTTAGTAAGTCATTTAGTAATTGTATATATATATATATATATATATATATATATATATATATATATATATATATATATATATATATATATATATATATATATAGTGGCACGAGGTCAGTCACGTCGCCACCATAATGTGTCAAGGGCACCAGCTGGGTGTGGAAGAGTTGCCGCTCGCAAGAGAATAATGCTTTTTTTTCACTTAATATACCTACTATTTTGTAAAAATAGAAACTACACATTAGCTTGGCTTACGAATTATGAATGCGATTATGCCTCACCCTTGAAATTACTGTAAAAGCCAGTAAATGTGAGCATTTTATCTTATAATTGTAGCAACTTGTACTACAAGGTGAGGCTATTCGGCCTGGCCAGGATGGGTTCATCAGTATTGCCGCCACTCACAAGACTTCTACTATTTTTTTTTTTTTTTACTTTGGATAATAGATTTTTTTTCCATGCTCATTATCTTTTATCTGTAACGCTGATATTATTACACGCCCTAAACATACGCTAACTACCATTATAAGTTACTACAGTTGATATCAGCAACACTGTTGAATATGTATGCCATGTTTTTATGGTACTATATAGTTTCTTTTTTTTTTATGCATATGATGGTTACTGTTGATTCAGCCATCTATATACACAAGTCGAAATTTTATACATCTGAATTGATGGTATTTGCGATGCCTTGTACACCAATAACTTCCATTTCACATCTCATTTTTGGGAAATGTGGCAGAACTGTAGAGCTACTCTCGCCCCACAACAGCCCGTTTAGACTGTAGCGTTCCTTGTTGAGGATCGGCCTTAGTGGTGACTTCACCAATATTGAATTATAAAACACTGAACTACTTGACGTTGATAACAACAACAACAATAATAATAATAATAATAATAATAATAATAATAACAGTAGTAGTAGTAGTAGTGGTAGACTAGTAGTAGTAGCAGTAGTAGTAGTAATAGTAGTAGTAGTAGTAAGTATAATAATGATATGTAATCCCATTATGTTCTTTATTGTTCCGTTCTCTAACGTCTCTTTCAACCTACGTAAGTTACTCTCACTCTGCCCATCCATCCCATTCAGCTCTATTGTGTAGTTACCTAGTTGTAGTTTTACAGGGCCTGGGTTTTATGCTCGTGTGGCCCCGTCTCCATATCTACGCTTATCCAATTTTCCTTTAAAACTATGTACACTCTTTGCTGACACCACTTCCTCACTCAAACTGTTCTAAGTCTCAACACATCTTTGCGGGAAACTAATCTTTTTAACATCTCTCAGACATCTTCCCTTCCTCAGTTTCTTACTATGCGATCTTGTGCTTCTAATGTCATATTCTTCTCTCAGTTTCTCATTATCCACTTGATCCATTCCGTTAATCAATTTATAAACTTGTATCAGATCCCCTCTCTCTCTCTTCTCTGTTCCAGGGTTGGTAGATCCATTGCTTTTAGTCTCTCCTCATATGTCATCCCTTTAAATTCTGGAACCATTCTTGTAGCCATTTTTTGTAGTCTCTCTAATTTTCTTATGTGTTTCTTTTTATGGGGAGTCCACACAACTCCTGCATATTCCAATCTAGGTCTTATTTTAGTACTTATCAATTTCTTCATCATTTCCTTGTCCATATAGTGAAATGCTACTCCAATATTCCTTAGCAAATTATACGTCTCTGAAAATTCTATCAATATGGCTTACCGGTTGATTGTTTTCTTCCATTGTCACTCCCAAGTCCTTTTCGTTTTTTACTTTTTCTAGTTCTACTCCATCTCCCATCTTATAGATTCCCACTGGTCGTTTTTAATTTTTTCCCATTTCCATGACATGGCTTTTGTCCACATTGAATTCCATCTCCCATTTTTTACTCCATTTCCAGATCTTGTTTTAAGTCTTCCTGTAGTATTTCACAATCCTCTTTTTGTTTAATGACTGCACAGTTTCGCATCGTCCGCAAACAGATTTATGTAGCTGTTCACTCCCTCTGGCATGTCGTTTATATATACGAGAAAAAGTATTGGCGCCAATACTAACCCCTGTATCACTCCGCTGTCTACTGCTCTCCACTTGGACTTCATATCTTTAACAATCGTCCTTATTTCTCTCCCCCTCAAGTAATTTTTCATCGATCTCAATGTGCTTCCTTTTAAGCCACCCTTCTCCTCTAACTTCCATAGTAATCTGTCATGTGGCTTTTTATCAAACGGCCTTTTTGAAATCTAAATAAATAGTCAATCCATCCCTCTCTCTCTTGTACTTTAGCAACTATTCTTGAGTAGAAACTCAATAAATTTGTTACACATGACCGACCTTTTCTAAAACCAAATTGGCTATTTGGTAATAATTTGTTGTCTTCAAGAAACTCAATCCATTGCTTCTTTATTACTCTTTAACACATCTTGTATATTACACTATATTAGTGATACCGGTCTGTAATTTAAAGGTTCTTTTTTCCGCTCTTATATATGGGAAATACCTCAGCTCTTTTCCACTCCACTGGTACTGTTCCATTTTCTATTGAGCATTTTATGATGTATATTGGACTTGCTAGTTCTTCTCTACATTCTTTTAATATTCTGCCTGAGACTTCATCCGGTCCCATTGCCTTCTCCTCATCTAATTCCATCATCAACTTTTTTATTTCAAGCTTGGTTACTTTAATCTCTTTCATATGGACAGTCTCTCTATTACCCTGTGGTCTTTCAAATTTGGATTCCTTAGTAAAGACCTTCTGAAATTTACTATTTAACAGTTCTACCATACTTTTGGGGTCTTCCACCATTCCGTTCTCTCCTTCTAACCTTTCTATTGTTTCTTTTTGTCTTATTGTTACGTTCACCGGTTAAACGGGTAAGATTGGCATCGGGGAGCCAGTGAACAATAACAATAAAAAAAAAAAAAAAACACTGCAGGTTCAACTGGTGAGGAAATGCAAAGGGGGCACTTTAAAAAGCTATTTTAATAACCCATAATGAAACTGACACATATATAACATAAACATGAAACACAGATATATAACATGAAACACAGGAAAATGACATACACATATACATATAACACAGTAATAAATACAACAATAAAGAACCCAACTTAATACCTAACAATAATCCTAATCCTATATGGAGGCAATGTGGAAAACACGGACGAGGGGAAGTGATACTTATGCGGTGTCGCAGTGGTGAAGTGCTGGGTGATGGTTGATCCCACGGTAGACCCAAGAGGCGTTGTGTTCACTGGTTGAGGCCTGGACCTCAACTGACTTCCAGAAAGCCAAGAGCTGGCTTAACACTTCCGGTTGAGTCGAATGGGGCCGCGTGAATCCAACTTCGGGACAGTAGCGGGCTTCATGAAACGGTGACGTGGAGGGTTCATGAGACGGTGGCGTGGAAGGTTCACGAGACGGTGACGTGGAAGGGAGGCGGAGAGGTGGCGAACGAGGTAACAAGCGGAGGAGGTGATGGTAGTGGAGTATGTTACGGGCGGGCCGTAACATTTCCTCCCCCCTAAGACCTCCGTAATGGGCTCATGAAGGAGGTGAGACGGAGATCTTGATAAGGCGTCGGCGATGATGTTGTCCACCCCTTGATATGGTGGACTTCAAGTTGAAGGGTTGAGTTAACAAGGCCCACCTAAGAATGCGTTGGTTTCGGTTCTTCATGGCGTGAAGGAAGGCCAGAGGATTGTGATCGGTGAAGACCTTCGTAGTTTGAGGACCAGGATGAAGGTAGCACTCAAAACGTTGGAGCGCCAGGACGAGTGCCAGAGCCTCCTTCTCGATGGTGGAGTAGTTGAGTTGATGTTTCTTCAGCTTGGCGGAGTGATAGGCGATGGGATGGAGGATGCCGCTTGTGGGGTCCGTTTGTAGTAGGACAGCACCCACTCCAACTCCACTCGCGTCCACTTGTAGATGGAAGGGGCGGGAGTGATCCGGCGTCCAGACCACTGGTTCCGAGGAGAGAACGCCTTGAGGTGTTGGAAGGCTTGGTCACAGGTCGGGGTCCAGTGGAAGGGGACGGAAGTGCTGATAAGGTCCGTCAGGGGCGGCCAGGGTGGAGAAGTTCCTACAGAATCTTCTGTAGAAACCAGCCATCCCCAAGAACCTCATGAGAGCTTTCCTGGTGGTAGGGACAGGAAGCCAAGGATGGCCTCCACGTTAGCTCTCTTGGGGCGAACCTTGCCGTTCCCCACCACATGTCCCAGGTAGACCACCGTAGACTTCCCGAAGGTGGACTTGGCCAGGTTGATTGTAAGCCCGGCTTCCTGCAACCGACCCATCAGCCTCCGAAGACGGGTCAGATGTGTCACCCAGTCGTCCGAAGTCACCACCAGGTCGTCCAGATATGCAGATGTTCCCTCCAAGTCCTGGGTGATGTAATTTATAGCCCTCTGGAAGGTGGCGGGAGCATTAGACAAGCCAAAGGGCATCACTGTGTATTGGTATAGTCCGAAGGGGGTGATGAAGGCGGATATTATTCGGGCCTCGTCCGAGAGGGAATCTGGTAGTAACCTTTAAGTAAGTCTATAGTGGTTACAAATTTGGCTACTCCTATACTATCTATAAGGTCCTCTATCAAGGGCAATGGGTAGGAGTCTGGCACCGTCACTTTATTTAATTTCCTGTAGTCGGTGCAAAATCGACTACTACCATCTGGCTTAGATGTTAACAGGCAGGGAGAAGCCCAGGGGATATACTAGGTTCTGCAAGGTGATGACAGAGCAGATAGTCTACCTCTTTTTCATCAAGTCTCTTTTAATGGGTGAAATGCGATAGGCTGGTTGTCTTATAGGCTTGATGTCATTAGATATTAATGTTATGTCATGTTGGATAGTATTACAAAGTCCTGGAAGGTCACCTGTGATTTCTGAAAAGTCTAGCAATAACTTTTTAAGATCAGACTGTTGTGAAGGTGTTAAGGAAAGAAACACCTCATCAAGGTTGGACATGATTTGGCTGTTTGAGGGGCGTCCTTTAGGTGACGAGAAGAGGAATTCGATGTCGGACTCTTCCTCGGGGGGCACAGGACCAGACTCCTTCCCTACCAGACATACAGGTACAGTGCGAGACAAGTCGTCCTCTGGTTCTCTGGAGTGGTAAGGTTTCATTAGATTAATATGAACTAGTTGGGAATCCTTACGACGGTCAGGAGTGTGGACCACATAATTTAATGGACTTAGTTTTTGAGCCACAACATAAGGTCCCATGAACTTACTGTGAAGAGCATTGCCTGGAGTGGGAGAAAAGTAAAACCTTGTCTCCTGGTTTGAAACTTCTCATGACAGATTTGGGAAGAGAATTCTGTTGCATTTTAGTTTGAGATTTGAGGAAGTTTGATTTAGCAAAAGATCTGACTTCACTGATTTTATTCTTAAGGTTACTGATGTAGTCAGACACACTGGGGCTTGAAGGAGTATTTTGAGTAAACCATTGATCCTTTAATATTTTGAGAGGCCCCCTGATCTGTCTACCATAGAGTAATTCAAAAGGGAGTAACCTAAAGAATCTTGAGGAGATTCTCTTAAAGCGAAGAGAAGGAAAGAAATACTTTCATCCCAGTCTCCTTGATGCTCCAAGCAATACTTCTTCATCATGGATTTTAATGTTTGGTGAAACCGCTCCAGACAGCCTTGGGATTGGGGTGGTAAGCCGAGGAGGTAACATGGTCGATGTTTAGCTCATTCACTATCTGTTGGAAAAAATGGCTAGTGAAATTGCTACCCTTGTCAGACTGAATTTGTTTTGGAATTCCTACCGAGGTGAAAAAATGTATTAGATGTTTTACAATGGTCTTTGATGTGATGTTCTTAAGAGGGAATGCTTCAGGGTACCTGGTAGTGGGATCCATGAGGGTTAACAAATACTGATTCCCTCGTTTGGTTTTGGGTAAGGGCCCTACGCAGTCTAGAATGATCTTTTCGAAGGGCTCCGTCTGAACTGGAATAGGCGTCAGAGGAGCTGGCACAAGGCGTTCGTTAGGCTTACCCACAATTTGACATATGTGACATGTTTTACATAGTGTGACACATCCTTTTTCATTCCTGGCCAAAAAAATGTTGAAGAGCCTTCTTGTAGGTTTTTTGGATGCCTAGATGACCTGACAATCCATCATGAGCTAGTTCTATAATGGCTGGTCTTACAGACAAGGGATGACAACTTGATGTGTTTCTGACCAGGTGTCTAGTTGTTTCAGTTCAGGAGGTCTGTAGGCACGCATCAGGACTCCTTCCTGATAATAAAAACAAGGCAATTTAGACATATCCTTTGTCTCACTGGCAACATGTCTGATCTTAGCCAAAGTGAGATCCTGTTCCTGAGCATTAATCAAATTCTCCTTTGAAATGATGTTATTGTACAAGTTGTCAGTAGAGGCAATCATTGGTGGAGGAGGTGGTGAAAGGGCAGGGGACTTGGACTGAGACCTGGTGACTGCACACACTGGGAAGAAGTGAGGGGATGTTTCGTCCAGGGTCTTAGTGGGACTTTCTGTTAAGGGAGAATCAAGAACAATTAAGTTTGGAACAGCCAAGTTACCCGCAAGATCATTACCCAGTACAAGATGTACCCCGGTACTGGCAGTTCACCAGGTTTAATGGCTACCTCAACCTCTCCTGAAATGAACGGGCACTGTAAGCTAATATTAGCCAAGGGATAGGAGAGCTGTGATTCGAGACCTGTAAGGATCACCTTCTCCCAGTGAAAGCCTGTTTGATGTTAGGGATGACATCTTCCCTTAAGATGGATTGGGCAGCACCTGTATCACGCAGAACCTTGACATTTATTGCCTTGTCTTTACCATCAGTCAGGGACACTTTACCTTGATACATGTACGAGTCATAAAGTTCTAGAGGAGAGTTGACAGGGTTAGCTAGGGCCACTGGTTTCTTGTTCTCAAATGTGTTAGGTTTAGGGGCCACAAAAGAAAGTTGACGTTGAGAGGCCTTGCAATTTGGGTGTCTACATTTTTGGATCGTGTGTCCTGGTTTCTTACAGTATGTACACCAGGGGAATTATATGCATTTGGCGAGAATCCGGTCGGCTTACCACCCGCGCCCCAAAACCTTCCCCAAAGGAGGACCTAACATTAGATAGTGAACCACGACCTCTACTACCCAGGGATCCCATCAACAAAGCAAACGCATCAGCCACTTTAGCGGCAGACATAAGATCACTCTCTCCCGTTCTTCCACATGCCTCAGAATATTAAAGGGTAACTTGTTCTTCCATTCTTCCAGGACCATTAGATTGAGCAACTCCGAAAAGGTGGTAATGTTAAGGGCGGCTAACCATTTCTTAAATTGTCTTAGTTTCTCACTAGCAAATTCAACATAGGTGTGAGACTCTGGTTTCACATACTTTCGAAACTGTTGTCTGTATCCATCAGAAGTGATAGAGTAGGCGTCTAGAATGTTACCTTTGATCTCTTCATATTCTACCTCATCACTAAGGCCGTTGTATACCCTATAAGCTTTTCCTACTAGCTTAGGGACAAGGAGAGACACCCACTGATCCTTGGGTCATTTATTCCTATTAGCAATTCTCTCAAAAGCGCGAAATGACCCGTCAACATCAGATTCATCAAAAGGGGGAACTAGCTGTAGCGGGATTAAAGCTTGCTAACTTTTTCTTTATATCTATTTCTTCCCTCTAAACTTAGCGTCATTTCGTAGGGCTAACTCCTGAATTTCTAACTCTTTCTCCTGCCTTTTAAATTGTAACTGAAATTCTCTCTCTTTTTTTTTTTTCCTGTAGTTCTCTCTTTTCTTTATCTTCTTTTTCTGCCTGTAGTTGCATTTGTTTTCCCTGCATCCGGTATTCTAGTTTAAGCTTCTCAATTTCCTATTCTTATCCTGTTCTTCCTGGGGACTGTGTATTATAGTCCTCGTAGAGGCTGACATGGGAGTTAACTCTTCTATGGCATTTCCTAGCAACTGACCTTCTTGCACTAGATGTTCAACAACTACATTCTTAATGACCTCTTTAGTCATCTGAGACGTGATGGGAACATCAAAATGTTTAGCGATGGTCTTCCATTGGTCCTTCTTTATATTAGCATCTTTAAGTTGTTCCAGAGAAGGGTCGGCACAAAAATCTTCAACGTTAAACTGAGCGGAAGCCATATTAAATAGATGTTAAACCACAACAAAAAAAAAAAAAAATGATAAGCGAATTACTTAAGTGAGGAACTTGGCAGAGTGATAATAAAGGCAACCTTGAAATTACCTAGATTATACTTAAGTAAACACTTATGAGTACAATCACTAATGAGGGGTAAACTAGAGAGTTACGGCATTAAGAGGGATCCGGATTACTCTAGTTACGAGACTTGAGAGTGAGGAGCGAATTGTACTGAGACTTGTTATTGATAAGGAGGCGGATTAGTCTGAGAGACTAGTTAAAATGGCCGATTCTAACTAGCGAGAAAAATGATCCGCGAAGTGAGGGATTGAGGGTTCGCATGAACATATGATGATCCCAACACTTGGATAACACTTATTACACACCTGCCTATGTGCAAAAATAGAGATAAGTGCTATCGGTGAACACGCCTTTCTACCTGGTTTCCTGCTCTACCACTGCTATGCGATACCAATGAAAGTCACGAAGCACGTTTAACCCAAAAGGAGCCACTTGATCGCACAAAGGTAAATTTAAACCACACGCAGAGTAAGTCACAGAAAAAAAACACATCAAAGTCACAACACCACAGAAACACAAGCAATCACAGAAAAAAAGTCACTGGAAAAATGGAACACTGAACATGGGTTATAATGGTCCTGTCACGGTCGCCAATTGTTACGTTCACCGGTTAAACTGGTAAGATTGGCATCGGGGAGCCGGTGAACAATAACAATAAAAAAAAAAAACACTGCAGGTTCAACTGGTGAGGAAATGCAAAGGGGGGCACTTTAAAAAGCTATTTTAATAACCCATAATGAAACTGACACACATAGATATAACATGAAACATGAAACACAGATATATAACATGAAACACAGGAAAATGACATACACATATAACACAGAAATAAATACAACAATAAATCCCAACTTAATACCTAACAATAATCCTAATCCTATATGGAGGCAATGTGGAAAACACGGACAAGGGAGGAGGTTGGGTCATGCCGGCCACCCCCTAAACATAGAACAAAAAGGATTTCAGAGTGCGTCAGGAGGCAGAGCTGAAGCACGTCCAGCCACACGTCTAGCACAGCAGCGTCCTTACTCTCCCGCACTGCCAACCTGGGACAGCCACAACTGCTGCTGCACCTGAGCGAGTCCTTTGGTCATAGCGGCAAGAGTGGCCTGTACCTGGTCAAGTGTCCAGGCAGGCCTGGGTTCCCACTCCTCATCCGTATCCATGTCCTTAGATTCAAATACCAGGTCCGCCTCTATAGAGGGGGACCCAGACCGTGGAGCTAGGCGTGTGGTCTGGCACAGACAGGGGCTGGTCCGGGGCCGGTGGGAACAATGGCAGGACTCGCCGTGGACACTCTAGAACTAGCCGGGACATTCTGGGGCTGGCTATAAGGGGCAGACTGGGTCAAAGGATGTACGTACCATGGCAAACACTGGCTGGGACCACGGGCTGGCTGACACACTCTGGGGATTGTTATCTGGGGCAGGCTGGACCATAGCAGACACTGGTTGGGGCCAGGGACTGGCCGGCACACTCTGGTGCTGGTTCTTTCGGGCAGGTTGGGGTGCTGCCTGGACTGGGGCAGAGGGCTCGCTGCATCCCGCTGTCGCTCCAAGGCAGTGACCCTCACACTCAAGTCCCTGACCTCAGCTCGGATTTCCAGCAGGAGCTGCATCACATCCTGGAGGGTCGCAGGCACGCCTGCGATGCAGCCCATCCTAGAGTAGCATAGTAAGGGGTCCTGGGTGGCACAGGGACAGGTGGCCGTGAGGCAGGTGCAGGAGAGTTAGCCACCCAAGACATGGGCTGGCATATCTGGACGCGAACTGTGCTTGCGCAGAACCCAATGTTTACAAAGCTTTGTTGATAAACAAAGTTGTTCACAAGTGACTGCGAGCATGCTTAGTAATTTTTAAAATTAGGACTGGCCCAACTTTATAATGTATGTACAGTACCACGAGAATATCTTACAACAGTAATCATTGCAAGTTAACTCCTAATATACAAGATAAAAATTTGGTTTTTTTTTTTTTTTTTTTTTTTTTCTAGGATTCTCAAACCAAATTAACTATCACTGTGTAATGTAGGTAATTTTGGTCACTGCATAAAGGCTATATTTAATTATTTTTTACCACACCAACGCAATATAAAGATGTATGTATTTTCTTTAAAATATAACGGTGTACAGATTTGTAAAAAGGTTTTCATATAAAAAAAAGATAAACAATATGCCTTCCCATCATGGGCGTCCGCAGGGGAGGGCAAGGGGGAGCATTTGCACCCCCTGGAATTTATAGAAAATTTGAAAAATACAAGATAAATAGAAAATTACATGGAAAATACAAAATGGATGACATGCCACGTATATTTTATCAACTGCTTATTACCGTAATTGTTCTATTATTCAGGGTTTTTTTATTAATATTACTAGTACTATTGTTGGAATAGGAATTGGAGTCGTCAGGGATTTCTGCCAAATTTGTCAACCACGCTGTTCATTGTTGCATTTTTCTGCGAATGTCCATGCTCTTCATGCTACAAAACACAATAATGATTACATTTTTTACACAACATAACCATGTATCCATTTTCTTGTTAAAATGTTGTGGTGTATTGGATTTATAAACGGTTTTCTTATGAAAAAAAAATAAAATAGGGAATATGCTCCCTGTGTTTCAAAACACTGGCCACACACCTACAAACAAGTGGTCTGTTGCGAACATGAATTGGTGTTCATAGCTGAACGGCCTTTGTTTGTAAACAAAGGCCAGACAGTTGTAGATAGCTGGACAGTTACGGACAGGACACCGGGGACGGTATTCTACAATCCATCATTGCTAATGACGTCGTGACGTAGTGAGACGAAAATGGCGCATTTTAGACACAAGTCCAGCTATGACGTGATCAAACCTTATGACATCGTCTGAAGTGCTGAAACAAGATCCACCCTGTTTCAGCAGCACTTATGATGACCACAAGACTGTCAACATGGCTGCCCCACAACACCAAGATCTCTACCTCAGAAATACTATCCTCAGCAGGGACGTTCTCCACGAACTCAGTGATGTTGAATTGATCAAGCGACACCGTCTAGACTAAGACGGTATCCTCTTTGTCACAAACCTTGTGATAGATGCCTTGTTCAGCAATACCAAGAGGAGGAACCCACTCACCCTGCAAGGTGAAGGTGGAACAGTGATGACCTCTGCCCTTCTCAACCAGCAAACAGCAGAGCCATCACTAAGACCATCGTTCATTTTTTTTTTTTTTTTTTCACCAACCCTGTGATTGCGACAAAAAAGGCAAATGGGCCGCATCAAAGTTACAAAACAAAATTTATTCAGGAAGAGGGGTTACAAAAGAAGGGGTAGAGTGCACCGGAACTGGTACACTGGAAGAAAGAGAGTGGAAATATAGAAATACAGTGGGCGATAAAAGTTGCTCGGCAGTCCGCCCTGCTGCTGTAAAGGAATGAAATATCACAGGGCAGTATGTGCTGGCTGGTTTAAGGGTAGAAAATTTCGGCCACGCCGCTGCTCTCCCCGTGGTGGTGGGTGCCATTGATGGCACTCACGGGAAGATTGTGGCACCGAGGAGCTTGGAGGAAATTCATGTTAACCGCAAGAGGTGTTGCAGCACTGTTTGAGAGGGAACATGTTCCACCAAACAGTCACTTGCTGGGAGACAGTGGCTATCCCAGCAAGCCTTGGCTCCTCACACCATACCTGCAACCCCTGCCTGGACCTTAAGCAAGATATAATAGGTAAGCAGATACTCTTATTCTACATTGTTTGAAGCTACCATAATGTTTTGCTATAGTCCGTTCATCCAAAGAATCCAGGCCGAAACTGCTAGTTCGGTTGGCAGCCCTACCAGCCACTAAACCTTCCAGACACTTAAATTTTCTTCAAGTACATTTATTTTTCTTCACTTAAATCAATAGATATACAAGTTTATAGCTTGAAGAAAAATAAATGTACTTGAAGAAAATTTAAGTGTCGGGAAGGTTTAGTGGCGGCGGGGGTGGGCAGGGCTGCCAACCAAACTAGCAGTTTCGGCCTGGATTCTTTGGATGAACGGACTATAGTTTTAAGCAAGTATTACCTATGGATTCTACTTACACTGCCAGTTAGAGCAGAAGGCGCGAAAGGGACAACAACTTCCACGCTGACCAAATTTCATTCATCCCTTCTTAACCCCTAAACATACGGCGGAATTCGCTGTATGTCGCTATCTGACAACTCTGCAGCTCTAGATGTCAAAGTAGATGATATGTTTCGTCTGTGGTTCGTGTGATTGCATTTTAATTTTCTTTCACCCTCCCTCACGGACCCTTCTTGTGGATGCCCTGTTATTACCTATTATGGGATCTAGGAAACTAATTAGTAAGGCCCAAATCTCAGTCATTTGTGCCTCAGTGAGGGAGAATAAGTCAAATCAAGAAACTGCCACGAACACTGGCAAAGGTCTGAGAATTGTTCAATGTTGGACCAAAATTTATCATGAGGGAGGAAAGACACTTCGCCACCACCTTACAAGCCTGAAGGGCGTAAGCGCAGTATGAGCCAGAGAAATCTGAACATTATTCGAAGACAGCTTTAGGCCAACCCTCTCATACATAGCAAGGAACTTTAGGCTAGGAACCCTCTGTGCTGGGTGGGGTGAGTGAAAGGAGTGGGCGGAGATATGTGGAAGGCGACATGGGATAATGGAGTTGCCGCACAGTTTCAAAACCTTGCTTCAGTCATGTTTACCTTACCAGTAGGCTTGCAGTTTGTGTCTCAGCACAAAGATTGGGACTTCGGTAAGTGTCGTAGGGTACATTGGTCAGATGAGGCAAGCTTTCAAATTACAGACAACCAGAGAAACCGTGTGTACCGCAGACCCGGTAGTAACCATCACGATCCACGCTACACAACACACACATTAAAATCCAGATTCTTTGATGGTGTGGGGTTGTTTTTCTTACTATGGTCTTGAAAAATTAGTGTTTTTACCTAAGAATGTTCGTATGAACCAAAATAACTCCTTTGAGCTAATTCTAGATGAGTTAGATGAGTGTACGGAAAAGTGCAATGCTGATAGCTTCATGCAAGATGGTGCACCGTGCCATACGGTTAAGTTGATTGTTGACTGGTTTGATTTCTGCAATGTCAGCCTTTTAAAACCTTGGCCCACAAGTTCCCCAGACCTTAACCTTATGAAAAATCCTTGGGCATACATATAACTGAAGCTAAAGGAGAGAGATACCTCCTCCCTCTCACACCTCCAAGCCGCTATTCAGGACATATGGGACAATATTGATGCTCAGTATCTCCCCCACCTGGGTGATTCACTTCCCAGGAGACTCAAAAGGTCAAGAAGGCATGCGGGCACCCTATCAATCACTAGTTTAGGTGAATACCCTTATTAAAACATATTTTCTGTGTCATTAATCTCCTTCTTAAGGTGTCACAGGTACCGCACCTTCCGCTCTGACCAGCAGTGTAGTTTAAGCGAACTATAAATATTTAATGTGTTTTAAAATAAATGTTGTTGCAGCTTTTACTGGTAATGTCATGTCAGCCGGGTGAAAGACCTGCAAAAGAAGAGCAGGAAAATGAGGAGAGCTGGATGGACCACAATATTAGGTCAGTGCCTTTAATCTTGCCCAACAGGGCTTGCAAAATTAACCCAAGCAGGTTATATTGAGTGTAAATTAACTCAAAATATATAATATGGTGTGTTAACTTGACTTTGCTATTTAAAATAGTAGTAATATAGTTACAATTCTTAATAAAGTGGTCCCTCCAGCTCTCCTAATTTTCTGATGCTGCTGCCACATCTTGCACAACGCGGTCTGGACCAGCCAACTAGTTAAGGGGTGCAAGGTAATCCACGTACGTGCCATGTCGCACAACATATGTAAAGATAGGAATATTCCCATTCCTATTGATACAGCACAACCAGATTTTGAAGAACAGCAGCACGACAACTTGCAAGAAGTGTCACTACTTCCAACTAGTTAACGAAATTCAAGTTGCCTGTATTGAGATGAATTCTGCAACTTACATTTTGAGTATGTTGGCTATTCTGTACCTATATATACTGGCTTCTGTAATATATCTTGGATACATCCACTTATCATGCATTAATACCTCATTACTGTTGATAAACAACCAAATTTTTTTTACCCACCTTTCCAGCAATCCTGCCTGAAGCATAGACCTCCTACCCCTCAGCAGACTTGGCCAGTCCCATGCCAAGGTAATGTCACTTGTATTTATAATGTAATCAGTTGACCATAATCTCACACATTTTAGACTTATGTCTACTTCATACATTAATCTTAATTTCTTTTATGCTTCATCATCCCCACATAATTTAATATCTATGAACAGTAGATGTAACATAACTAGTCAACCATGCAATCTCTTGTTTCTTCCACTTGTTATTACTCATTTGAATTAATCCTTACTATATGCACTGACACCATCACTTAAACTCATTATATGACAAATTATATAGACAGCAATTATATTTTTGGATTGACACCTGATAAATATAATACAAGCAAGGTTTCACACTCAAAAGACTGTGCATCCTCTTTTACATTTATTTCATTGTATGTATTTTTAGAATTTTCTATTTTCAACTGGCAGCTGCTTCCTGTGCCTGTGGAGCTTCTCAACAGAATCTGGGTTGCCTGTATTGAGGTGAATTCTGCAACTTGTGTTTCAAGTATGTTGGATATGCTGTCATTGGATCTTGGATACGTCCACTTATCATGTATTATTATCTCTCATTACTGTTGATAAACAACCTAATTTATTTTTCCTTTCCAGCAATCCTGCCTGAAGCCTGCACCTCCTGTTCCCTATGAACACTTGGCTAGTCACGTGCTAAAGTAGCTGCCTCTTGAGCAAGGGCATTAAGTGGCTGAGACTATCTTATCTGCACAGCCACTTCTGCCTCTTCATCTTTCCTTGTTGGAGTGGACAGAATGGGTTGAGGCTCTTCTACAAGGAAGATTGTCCCTCGGCATTTTGCTCATCACTGCAAGTAATGAATATTGAACTTTAATTAATTAATTAATTAATTTTACCAACTAAGTAATATCCATCATAGATTCTTTCAAAGTTATGTTTTTCATGCTATGTAACATACTAGTTTGTGTAATTGACATACTTTTATCTATCATGTTATGAAGAACTACACATTCATAACAATAAATGACAAACACAAAATAAAGACTTCATTTCAGTTATTGAACAAATATATACATACATATCAATATCCTTCTGGAGATTAATATCATCAATCTCCTGAAGACATCTTACACTATTTCATCAATAGTGTTTAGGGGATGGGGTGCAGAGCTACCACCTACCTACAAAGGAAAAGGAGGCATGATCATGTTACTTGTTACACACTTTTGTTGGTATATTTGCCAAAGCATTACATACATTTGTGTCTTACAGCATTGCAATACAACAGTGGGTTCTGAAAAGTATATACCTTACTGTGACTTTTTCAAAGTTTAGTTAATTAGATTGTTGGGATTATTTTCTCTTCTGAAACTTTATTTTGCAAATAACTGAATCACCAATAATATATATATATATATATATATATATATATATATATATATATATATATATATATATATATATATATATTACATTCAAGTGGTTCTTTCACTTTTGAGTTGGTTTTTAAGTTATCTTACATATGGTTCGGTTAGATAAGGTTGAGGTATGGCTCGTTTAGGTTAGGTTACTATATTAATTTTGTTTGGTTGAGTTACATTTGCATGGTTATTTTGCCTTGTGTTTAAAGTTAGATTTTGCTAAACTAGTTTTGTTTGGTCAGGTGGCAGTGCATGAAACTGGGTGAAGAGCGCATATTTACTAAGAATAAAAATTTGAATATTACGTACCAGTTTTGTTGCGCGGTTTCCGTTATTGATTTTGAGCTGATAGTAAACCAGTACTCTCATTGTTGGAGTAGAAGTTTAGTTTTTATGTGATTTTCTGCCACACATCGTGCTTCTTGTTAACTGGTATTATTATATAATTTCCGGTGAGTACACATTCGTCACAATACGCAGTCGCTAAGTTGAGAGATTCTTGTTCTCCCCAGTTTGCCTTTCTTGAATGCTTGTAAGGTTGGGATTCCATTCTTGTTGGCTTCTTGTTGCTGTGCATTCTAGCTACAGAAAAGGAATTTCGCAAGCAATAGGACGCACAATATTTGTTTACAGGTTCTTCAACGGGACCATGTTTATGTACTTTTTTTTTTCAAAACGACTTTTATTTTATTTTTTTTTTTTTGTCTGACTCCCCAAAAAGTCTGTATATGAAATTTAAATCATCATAACAACGGAAAATAATACGAAGACTATTTCATCCCATAAATTTAATGTCGACAATTTGCGTCCATGCGTTCTAAAAGGCTGAAGGCAATGACAACGCCGTCGGCGAAGTCATAAGAGTAAAAGTCATAAATTTTGTGGGACCTGACGATCATAGTAGTGACGACGTCATGAGCTATGACGGATTGTAGAATGCCGCCCCGGTTGTCATCAGAATAGCAGCACCACGGTCACTCATCGACCCGCGGCGCAGCGGTAAACGCTGCACCGTACACAATAACAGTTACTACTGACCTGCTGTTGGAAGTAACCGTTGCGACTGTTACCCGCGAGCCAGTACGTAACATATCGACCACCATGAATGCCACGGAGAACGGGCGACCTTGTTTCAATGCCTTCGACTTCGCCTCTCACCTGCAAGGAGGCTTTGGCAAACACCTGGGACGACATTCTCGTGCCCCCTGCCTCCATAGCTGCCTGTCAACCGACGCTGCACGTCGGGAAAACTGTGCTGCCACCCAGGAAATGGATCATCCCGTCTTGGAACTCTTGGTGAAGTAGGTAAGTATACGTACGAACTAGACTCAGCGACCACAAGATGAAATACGAAAAGATAAATAATTAAGAGCTCGTGTTGCCAACAAAGGCGTGCCGGTTACGTTATGATTATCTGTGTATAGTCAATTGAATCAACCTAATAAATGTTCACATATATCAAAATTATTTCTTTCTTATATGGTTGCCAAAGTGAAGAAAAGATCAAACTGATAATTTATAAATCACACACACACACACACACACGTGGAACAGTTTGAATCAAGAAGTGGTGTCAGCAACGAGTGTGCATAGTTTTAAAGAAAAATTGGATAAGTGTAGATATGGAGACGGGGCCACACGAGCATAAAGCCCTGCAAAACTACAACTAGGTAAATACACACACACACACACACACACACACACACAGAGAGTTATGCCAATGAAAGCGGGATTGGTGAAGTGGTCACCTTACATCATACCGACTAATCTTTCCAATCACCTTTAACATGACTTCCATTTTTTCTACTGATTTTTTTTTTTTTTTTTTCAGCTTCATTATGTCCACTATTCTTCTATTTCAGTCTTTCTGGCACCAACTACTCCTTCGGGCTTCCTAGAGGACTCCTGCAGGGCTGGTGGGTGTGGTACGTGCTGTGGTGGAGGCTGTAAGGCTGAGCAGCAATATGAATACCCAGCAGCAGCAGCAGCAGCAGTGTGTCTCTGGGGTAACGGTCTGGTGTGATGGCAATGCTTACGTAGTGACAGACAGTTTTGGCCAAACAGAACAGAGCAAGTTTGAGTGCCAGCAGTGTACTAGGAGTTTCAAATCCAAAAACGGATTAAAGATCCACCTTCAGACTCACACAAATGTTCGAAATTACGAGTGTCTAGAATGTGGAAAGAGATTTGCCCAAAAGTCTCATCTCACCGCCCACGCCTTTACGCATAATGGTGTTAAAAATTATGAATGTCCAGAATGTTTCAGGAAATTTGCCAAAAGATCTAACCTCACTAAACACACACGCACTCACACTGGCACAAAGAACTACCCATGTCTGCAGTGTGGCAAGAGATTTACTGATAAATCCAACCTCAACACACACACCTTAATCCACAGTGGTGTTAGGAATTACGAATGTGAGGAGTGTGGTAAAAGATTCACAACCAATGCTTATCTCACTAAGCACGCCTTCAGACACTCCGGCTTGAGGGAGTTCAAGTGTGACGTTTGCGAGAAGTGTTTCAAGACAAAAGAAGACATTGCTAGGCACGTCAGGATACACTTATGAGATTGTGTTGAGCACACGAAAGTCTCGGGCCCGTATTCCAGAACGCTTTGCTCTCTCATCATCACTGTTTTCCAAACGGCTCTAGTTGAAGATACTCGTGCTTTAAAAGACATTCTTTTATGGTTCTGCTGATGGGCTTGCAAGTTTTCTGGATAATCTTATCATAAGCACCTCCTAACGAAGCAGTAAAACACTGACATTTAGTGTTGTAGTAGTTTATGCCCAACACATTTTTTTGTGGTTTTATTTGGCGGCCTGCCTTAGTGTGCCCTGCACAGGGTCTCGAAGTTTGGTAGGTACCTCCCAAAAACTAAGTCCACAGTGACGAAGCTAGTTGCCCAGCTCGCGAGCAAGGACTTATGCGTGTGTTTAAGTGTTGGTGAGCATGCGGCCACTGTGATGTAGTACAACGTAACGTTGGGGGTCCTTGGAGAGATCTAGGAAGCCGCAGCTCCTCCTGTTAGAAGACATTTAGATTAGGGTAAAAATTATAGGGGGTGTCTGGGAGGCTCAGCCCTCCCCAGTTGTTCTGTATAGGGGGATCTGTGGGGGCGCAGCCCCCCTTGCTAGAAGACTTAGGTTTGGGTAAGGACACTAAGAGAGGGTCAGGAGGGACGCAGCCTCCCCTGCTAGAAGACATTTAGGTTAGGGTAAAGACCTTACGGGGAGTTTGGGGGCGCAACCCCCAATCTAGTTTACACTAAGGGAGGTCCGTAGACATTTTTGGGGGCCGAATTTTGATAAATTTCTCTCCCCGGTAAAAATGCAGTTTTAACCAATATACCCTATCTACTTTTCTTTATGTCTAACAAGCTTGGGCACGTCCTGGGAAAACGGGGTTTTAGGCTGTGGAAGGATCCTAAGCTGAAATTAAGGTAAATCTTAGAAATCGTCCTGAAGGTAGTATTCATTTCCAATAGGGTAAACTGGGGTTAGAAATGCTTGTAGAAGTGTGACCTAGACCATGAAAATGTGTATAGTTACATGTGGTGTATTGGTTGATACTGCAATAATATCCTCTCCCCCCTCCCAAAGCCCCTGATTTTGCACGTGCACCCCGAAGCTTTCTGAGAGGGAAGGAGGTTATTCAAAACTACTTAAGGATGTCCTATTGTTAAGATTTACGGAACACTGGACACCAAGACTCACCACATTGTCACTTCGGTCATTGCACTGTATATTGGATGGGGACGAAGAAACAACACCAATAAACACCCGTAGAGGTTACTTCCTCTTCTTTCCTTTGCGTCTCACCAACTGAACTAACTGCCTCGCTCCCTCCCTACGACCATCCCCACACCCTCCTATCTCTCACTCCCTCGCCCCTACTCTACCCAGCGTCCTCAAATAAGCTAGTTCTATCGTTAGTTAATCAATTGCAGTATGTCAGTAGCTCTGAACGTGGTAGCTTTTGTGTCTATGATTTTGTATGTTATTATTACATCGTTCATTTCGTCTTTCGAAGCTCACAGATGGTTAATACAGAACTACAATACCATTCATTACATTAAGTCTTTTTCAGTCATTTACCGTCTTTTTGTATAAGTTCCTAAGTGACTGTATTATCTATCTGACAACTGAATTTATTCCAGTTATCATTTTCAACTGTTTCAATGCTAGTTTCTTTTCTACCTCCTTTTGTAGATTTATTGCTATTTCTATGTTCTGTGTCCATTTATCTACTAAATGACTCTCTCTTTGTCTTCTTTATTAATCTATCATTTATTTGTCTTCAAACAAGGTAGTTCATCCTTTCTTCCTTTCCAAACCTCCTCACTTTACTACCAGTACTTCGTAAGCAAGCTGGTTACATTGTTTTTGTTTTCCTTTCATTTGAACCTCAACTCAGTCATTAATCAAAAGTTATATGAAGTATAAATAGTAGTAGTAGTAGTAGTAGTATAATATAATGATAATAATAATGTTGGTTATCTTCTCTTAAACACACTCGTAGCGTTCATATTTAATTCTATTTATTTCACGTTCACATTGATCACTTACCAAATGAAAACATAGCAACCTAAAATACGTATACAGGGCCGTTTCTAGCTATAGGCGGACAAGGCGATTGCCTAGGGCCCCCAAGCCACCAGGGGGCCCCCTGGGTAGCTTGGAAAATTTAAATTTCCTAAGTCACCCAGGGGCTCCGAACAAAAACTGAAATCTAGGGCCCCCCTAAACATCATCTTGCCTAGGGCCCCCACAAAGCTAGAAACGGCCCTGTACGTATATTAATATTTATCGTATTTCGAGTGATGTAATAGTAAGAGATTAAGCAACCATACAAAGGAGATAAGATAAAGATAAAAATGTCTTCCACCAAAATATATTTTCATCAAATAAAGGCTAATGTGCTACAAAAATTTCGCTGTTGCTATAAAGAGTACAAGTCTTTGCAAAAAGGCACAAAGGTTTAATGCCAGACAAGAATATACATTACTTTGATATAAGATTAATCTCAACAATATTATCAAGACAAAAATATTCCTTTCCTTATAAAGAAAATAAAATGGAAAACAAATAGATATATGTAATTCTGTAATTCCAAGTGTTGAAGATAAAAAATAAAAATGTATGTTCCTTATTAAAAAAATCTTTGTATTATTCAAGTTTTACCAAAAAGCATAATCCTTTCCTTAAAAAAATAATAAAATAAAAATAATACATAAACATTTTCAAGAGTTACCGTTTCCATGATGGGTATGAAACGCAAGAATCATCCTTTTACGGCTCCCCTAAGGTTTCCAGAGCCCCATTTAGCTCAAGTAAGTCAGCCAGGAAGCCTTTGTCTTGCAGAAGGTTGGCCAGCGTAATGAGGGTTGAGCGGACGTCACCTCTTGCTCTCCCTACTCCGTTTTCCACCGCCAATACCGCTTCCTCTACCTCCTCATCTATCTCTTCCTTCTCTTCGTTCTGGAGGAAATAGGCCAAAGATTTCTTCACGTGTTTCATCTCACCGTTGACTTTGCGGAAGAAGGAGATGGCGGTGGATGATGGTGACGATGACGGTTTAATGACGAAGTAGAAACCAGCGTTAAACTTCCCTGCAGCATCACGGCCTAACAGAGTCTTGAACGTATAGGCCAAGTTACGCCTTTCGGTCACATCCACACCGGAGAGATAAGGGCGAGAGACGTGCACAAGACTCCTCGTCCACTTACTCTTTCCACCTCTTCTCTCCTCCACCTCCCAGATGACGTAGGAGGAAGAATTAGAAGGGAAATGATAGGTATAGATTCTTTGGACATCTGCGCGGGCTGTGGCGGTTTCAACAGGGCCGGAGTGAGGCGCCAACCCGTCCTCCATGACCGTTACTGGACAAGGCACATGGTAACCAGGATCCAAGAGAATGACACCCGCGCGCCCTTCCACGCGGATACGCACGCATAGCAACACGTGTTCTTTGAAGGAGGCGGAAGGACTTGGCTCTTCCATGGATACGATGTCTGCTACCTCCTCCTCCGTCACCTCCTCCTCGCATGACACCTGTGAATGGAAGGGGAAAGGAGTGTGAACATTGATGGATGATTGGTGGATGAGGGGATATGTGAAAAGGAAGAATTGAAGGAGGACAAGGACAAAAGCGAAGAAAAAGAAAAGAAACAAAATGGAAAAAAAAAAAGAGAGAGAGAGAGAATTTACAAACAGGACAAAAAACTCCTTCAACACACAACTTAATAACAAATTCCATTAATAAATAAACAAAATAAATAAATACAATATCCTACCTGATAGATTGAATCCTTGAAGCCGGGGTAGTGACCTTCAAGGTCAGCGAGGCGGGAAGCAAGGTCGGCCGCCAGACCCACACAAGTATACCGTCCTGACACGAGTGGCGGGTCATAGTAGCGGTAGAAGTCTTGCAAGCTGGAGAACTCTGAGGCCTTGTACTCTTCTGCAAACCTGATGGAGACGAAGGAGGGGGAGTAAGTTAAGGAGTTCATATATTTTGTAGCTGAGAGAGAGAGAGAGAGAGAGAGAGAGAGAGAGAATAACCAAGTAAATTAAAATTTTTATCATTGTACACCAGGCAGAATCCCCCATAACAGGAGGGTAGCCATGACAAGACATCACGCCTTGTTACAGTAATACAAGGATAAAACATATACAGAGGAGGGGAGGTTAATTAGGAGCCCCCTCTCTCCGTCCCTTCCAGCCGTGGCGCCGCGCAGGGAGTACGGTGGCTGGACCTCCCTCCAGGTGGAGGGAGCGCTGTCCCCCTTACCACAACACGGAGGGCAGACACAAAAGAGCGGTATCAATAGTGTATCAAGGTATTGTATTGTTGGGTTTAATCTTATTGTCAGGTATTGTATTGTTGTTTTTAATTTAATTGTCAGGTATCAACAATATATCAAGATACTATACTATTTAATTTTATTGCCAATGAGAGTAAAAATTAAGAAATGAATAATAATTCAAATATGCTTAACTCTATAATGGGAAAAATGAATGCAGGAAATTATGTTTTTTTATATAGTACAAATAAATCAATATGATAAAATAATAAGTTAAAATCTTGTCACGCATTTCATTATCACTAATAAACAGCTCAGATATATATATATATATATATATATATATATATATATATATATATATATATATATATATATATATATTCATACGTATATATATATATATATATATATATATATATATATATATACACACACATACACACACACACACACACACATACACATACACACACACACACACACACACACACACACACACACCAAAGATAACAGCACGCCATCACTCACATGAGAAAGTTGGACACGGAGTCGTAGGGCTGCAGGGCCAGGGCGCGGCGGAGGCGAGTGGACACCCGGCTTACAAACCTTCGGTAATCCTGCATGGTGGGGAAAACCAAGGAGGGACGCCCACACCCCCACTCAGGCAAGGGCAGCGGGCGTTCCAGGGGCCACTCGTCCTCTCCCCAGGCGCTGTCATCATCACTGTCACTGTCATCATCACTTTCATCATTTTCACCACCAGTAGGGAGTCTCAGGCTGGCTTCACTGGTGGTGTTGGTGGTGGTGAGGGGTCGAGGTGCCTGACTGTGGTATCCAGAAGAGGAGCACCACGTGACAGAAGCCTCCTCCACACTCTCCCTGTAATAATGGTGGACACGAAGGTAGTTTAGAAACAGAAGGATGCGGAGGAAGAAGTTTTGTGTTAAGTGCATCGCGTGTTTGAAAAGCAGAGGTTTGGTTTGGTGTTTGATTTATTTATTCATTTTTTTTTTTTCGCTATTTTAAAAATGGTTTGAAAAAAAGTACGTACTTCAGTTTAGTTATTTTTAAGCTAAAGCTTGTTCATTTATGAATAATAATAAATAAAAAGTGCGAGTATTCTCATTTTATGTATAGTTTACTGCTAGCCTACGTAGTTATTTCCTAAAATTCGTTTTGAAAGGTAAACATACTGATAATTCGAGTAAAGTTTTGTAACAAGCACCTAAGTTTTAATTTCCATATTCTATTTATTTATCTTTTTGTTTTTGAAGTAAGTGTATAGCGTAAGTAGTAAGTACTCACCCCAAGTCGCTGCAGGAGTCCACAGCAGGGCAGGCATGAGGGGCGGCAGACCAGTAAGTAGACACCGGCGGCCACCTCTCCACAACTCTATCCTGCGTGTACTCCTTGTCGAGTCAACTGGGCCAGGTGTTCCCGAGCCTCAGCAGGGTATCAGGCTGTGGGGCGTCCTCCTCCACCTCCATCACGGGCGGCAGCAGGTGGATCATAGCCGAGGAGGGGGGCGCAGCCATGGTGCTCGCGCCGCCACCTCCTCGGCGCCCTCCATCCCCCCCGCCACTTTTACTTTTCCATGGTGAATATTCACTCTCTGGAATAGAAAATGTTGATTTGGGTCAGTGTTTAGTTTGAATTTCGTCTATCTCTTTCTTCCTCCTGATTATTTCATCGTTGCTATTATATTTCCGAGACGAAAATTCACTCAGTGGAATCAGAAATAAGGGATAATGAAATATCCTACTCATTTCCAGACACTGTTGATTTTATTGGCTTTTTTTATATTGTTATTTTTTTATGCAGTCTTGTTCTCAATGAAAAGATAAGTAGTGAAATAAATCAACTAAGTTAATGTTAATCTAAACTAACCCTAATCTTGCCTAACCCGCAGGTGACAACGCCAATGTCCATGTTTATCAAAGGTTATACAATCAGTGCTTCTTTTCATAATTTCAATGTTCTTCACTAACCTTGAACTCATTTTACTTTTCGGAGGCGAACATCTAGCAATCAGTCACTGTTCATCCAGACCTCTTATCATATCAGCGTCTCTCTCTCTCTCTCTCTCTCTCTCTCTCTCTCTATTTTCTCCAACCCTGAGCTCATTTTACACACTCACAGGCTTGCTATCTTTCAATGACGTATCAATTTAACAAGAATGTTCCGTCACGAGGCCACGAAATATCTAATGCCCTTGTATCATATTGGTATGCTGTGTAGTGTGTGGTGTGCTGGCGGGGAGAACTGGAAACGACTGGTATGATCTGCCGTGACTTGTTTAGCGACTCAGCCTGCAGTAAAACGCTTCTATTCTAAACTCTCGTCGATAATCTTTGCAGTCTGACCTGTATTGATTTGTCGGTAATCGTTCAGAAACTACAGGAAAAAAAAAAAAACATCGTATTGTGAAGTTTTCATTGTTACTTATTTTGACTCTCTCTCTCTCTCTCTCTCTCTCTCTCTCTCTCTCTCTCTCTCTCTCTCTCTGTGTGTGTGTGTGTTTTCATTCCTTCATATCCCTTTGTTCTCTCTCTCTCTCTCTCTCTCTCTCTCTCTCTCTCTCTCTCTCTCTCTCTCCGCACGTGCTTCCGTTTTGAGTCACCACTAAGCTCCGCCCCTTTCCGGAAATACCATATTTGCGTCAGAACCTGCGGTCATCTTCCGGGGGCGTGACGTCAGAGAGCGTGACGTCACCAAACAGAACGTCAACATAGGTCGGGTTCAGCCCAATACTAAACGTGAACTGAACGAACAATGAGAACAAAAGTGAAAATAGTGAAAATGACATGACGAGCCATTATCAGGAATTTCAGATCAAGCTTATAACTTAATAACAATAGAAATAAGCTGATTAATTATACAGTTGTAACGCGAATAAAACATGGAACGAACAGAACAGCATACATTGAAATACTGATTTTACCTTTCAAATTCAAAGGCAACTAACAAAACAGGTACTTCATCTACCTAACGAAAAAAAGTAATATTTGTCAGAACACACACACACACACACACACACACACACACACACACACTAAAACATACATAAAACAAAATACCCATCCCAACATGTCACATTATAACTATGTCAAAGCAAAAGGGGAAAAATTAAAATAAACAACAACAAAAGTTGAATGTCTATGGCTAATACACTGTCATTTAAATATATACATGAAAATAACAATACATAAATAAATAACATCCCTGCCTACAACATAACGAAATAAAAAAAATTAAATAAGATAAAAGTTTGATCCTAATACTACATCTGACTCACAGAATTACCAACCTACGCAAATACACCAGAACAGGACCGTAATACATCAGTAAAAATGCAAACTTATAAAATACAATAAGAATTAGTTTTTTTTGTCAGCTTGTACTTACCCATGAGAGCCTCTTCTCACTTACTCTTCTGAACTAACGTGCGTCACTCTCTGCTCCTCTATTTATGTGGTTAGGGATAGTTACCAGTTAGTGTCCAGCAGCGTCCTTGAGAGGTGTTGCCACAAGTTGGTCACTTCATATTGCGCAATCTAGTGCTGTCTGACTCTCTCTCTCTCTCTCTCTCTCTCTCTCCTGATGCTTTGTCTATTTTTTGCTGTCTTCCTGTGTTCTTACTCCTTTCACTCCCATATTCCGTTGTCTTCTCACATTCTTGTTCATCTGTTTATCTGTTATCTCTATATCAAAGTTTGCCTCCAGTTTTTCTTTGTCTATTCATCTATGTATGTATGTAGGTTATGTATGTGTATATCGATCAACGTTACTCTAAAACAAGTAGTGGTAGTACTACTACTAGTAGTAATAGTAGTAGTAGTAGCACCGCCGAAGCAATTCAGTAGTAGTAGTAGTGGTAGTAGGAAATACTGACTTCCTATCTAACTTATTTACGTCATTTGATTTCCGCGTCTTCTTGTTAATAATATTAAGTAACTACACGCGTTCTTCATTATTATTCTCCTCCTCTATCACAACGTACACGTCATCGTTTTGTAATGAATATGGGTTACGAGTTAACACAAATGACGTAGTAAGGCGGATAGTGAATGTATAATGTGTCTTGGGTTTACAACTGTTACTGATGATGTCAGGGCAATGACACCAACAACAACAAAGACTATAACATGAACAACAACAGCAACAAAAAACGATAACATCAACAAAAACAGTAACACTATCAACAACGATAACATCATTTTCAACAAAAACAACAAAAACGATAACATCATCAACAACAACAACCACTCTCACCACTACATCACCTGCATCACCATCACGACCACTACCACAACAACAACAACAACAACAACCACCACCACTACTACTACTACTACTACTACCACAACCACAACAACAACAACAACCACTATCACCACGTACTACACCTGCACCACCATCACAACCACTACAGCAACAACAATCAATATCACCACTACATCACCTACACCACCATCACGACCACTACCACAACAACCACTCTCACCATTACATCACCTACACCACCATCACGACCACAACAACAACAACAACAACATCAACAGCACTTACCCAACCAGCCATCACGAGAGAGCACAGGTGGGTCGTGAGATAAGGTTGCCTCTTGACCCTCGTTCGATCCCCTTTTTAGTGACTTAGATAAGGATTGGAATAAATAACAAAACTAAAGATCTGTACACGTAATTAAAAGTCACACGATACGGACAAGGATATGAGAAATATATTTAAGTGTTGAAGTATTAATAGCAGAGAGAGAGAGAGAGAGAGAGAGAGAGAGAGAGAGAGAGAGAGAGAGAGAGAGAGAGAGAGATGGTGGGGAATTTTCTATTTGGTATTGCTAGCCACGTAGTTGATAGCTACGCATCCATATACATCTCTCTCTCTCTCTCTCTCTCTCTCCACACGTGTCCCAATCATATAATTATCTCACATTTCCTTTTTATTTATCCTTAACGTTTTCTCTCTCTCTCTCTCTCTCCACCCAACAGGAGTAGGACGCAAATAAAACAAACAAAGACAAACACACTCCTTTATTTACACCTTCCTTTCGTTACATATTTACAGAAACAAACAATTGAACAAGAATCGAAGCAGGAAACAAGATAAAAAAAATAATAAATCGATTGAAAAATAGCGAAGACAAAAATTCATCTACGATTTCATAAAAATATTTGGAATTTTCAACAGCTGTACACACACACACACACACACACATTTTTCTTCCTCCCTTCTCCAATTCCCTTCCTACTTCTTTTCCTTCATTTCCCTTGTTCCTTTCTCCATATATGGAAATGACACTTAAAAATGCACTTCCTGTCTAATTATTAGTGCACAGTTGATCAAACGAGAGAGAGAGAGAGAGAGAGAGAGAGAGAGAGAGAGAGAGAGAGAGAGAGAGAGAGTAGACACGAAACATACCTAACATATAATGAATTCGCAATTTTCGCAAATATACGTAAATGGTTTGCACAATTTTCCTTAATTTACGGTGAAGATAAAAAGGCGTTTTCCTGAAATATATGTACCTACCTTAAGCCTATCTTGTACGTTACCTAAATCATTGTTTATTTTTAAAGGAAAGCAAAAACGATGTAAACTTCCTTCCTTAAATATAATAAAAAAAAACTTTTGTGTAATATGAAACGAACTTCATTTTCTTTTCGAACAAAGTGAAACGGCTTTTTAGGGCGATGTGAAAGTAATTTTCCTATATGAAAGTTGTTTCATAATGAAACTAAACTTTTCCTTTTTAACAAGAAACGAAACTTTCCTTCTTAATAATAACTAACTAAGCTTCCTTTTAATATGAAGTAAAACCAACTGTCCCTTTTAATACGAAACGAAAATTTTTTTTCATTACAGGACAAACTCTTATTTCAATATCAAATGAAACTTTAATGGATTAAGCAACATGAAAGGAAACTTCTCTTCGTAACATGAAACCAACCTATTTCTTTCTAAGTGAAAACAAGAAGCGAGTGTTTTCTTCATTTCAACAATATGAAACGAAACTCTTCCATATTCAAGTCTGAGGCAAAGAGATTAACACACACACACACACACACACACACACGAAACTATCACTATCAGATAATGAATGATACATGTCAATGAGAGAGAGAGAGAGAGAGAGAGAGAGAGAGAGAGATATCATGTGCATGTATATATAAAAGTTGTACCTTATAGGAAATTTTAAGATTATCAGAAGCTGTACACCCATACATACTCAATTATTTACACACACACACACACACACTAATTACGACATAATAAGAGGTACTAATATCAGTGTAATTGGGAGCCCTTGCAATTAATATTATAGTTATTACTGTTATGATCATTATTACTATCATTATAATTATTACTAGATATTGTTATCATTATCATTATTGCTTCCATTTCATCTTCCGGTAGAATTTGGTGTAAGACTATAAATAAATAGATAAATAAACAAACATTTTCAGAATTGTCAACTTTTGTCTTTCTAAATTATTCTTATCATTACCATATATTTTCTTTTTCTTAGTTGCTATTATTTGTTCTCCTTGTTACTACTATCATTATCACTACAACTTTGTGACAATATTAAAGCTATTTCTTTACGACAAACGACGTGACGAAACAAACATACAGACAGACGGACAGACACTACACAAAACACTATCGGAAGATGATATGTAATTACGGTGGGAAATTAATCCATTAATAATTACAACTTTCTTTTCTATATTCATCTCTTCTCGTTTTCTTTAAGCTATTCAATCTCCATTTTCCTGTTCCAATAACCTCTTCCCCTTTTCTCTGGATCTCCCAGCACCAATTTTCTCTTGTGTCTGTTTTCAAATGCTCTCTTCTTTCTCTTTATTGTTAATTTTGTTCCTTTTCTTTGTCTAATCTTTATTTTCTATATATTCTTTAAGTATCTTTTCATTACATTCTCTATTCCTTTAATATATTCTCATTTTCTATTCCAGAAACTTCTTCCCATCTTTCTTGGCTACCCAATGCTCATTTTCTGTCCCATTACACTCCTCTCCCATTTTCTCTTGGTTACATGATGTCCATTTTCTGTTTCTTCAAGTTCTCTTCTGTTTTCTAAGTTACCCATTACTGTTTTCGTCCATCGCAAAATCATTCATGGGTAACTTTTTTGTTCTTTTCTATCACAAATAATAATTTTTGTAAGAGCATTTTTTTATTCAAATAATTCATAATTCACTGGTTTGCGTTTGAAATAATTTTTTTTTCCATTGTAAGTTGCTAATTTTCATTATTTTTTCTTTCAAATCACTTATTTTTTTTCATTATACACAACTTTTCTGCCCTTTTCTGTCATTCATTTTTTCTTCATAAATTCTTTTTTTTTTTAGCATTTTCATTTACTTTTTTCAATATCCATTACTTCACTTCTTTCTTCTCACTTCCCCTAATTACACTCAGTCATTACAGTATCTACCAAATCCTTTTCTTAATTTGTTTATCTTTGGTTACCTTCAGTCACTCATTTCTTTTTCTAACTCCAAAACTCCTTCCTTCTTTCATTCACTATAATCAATCTATCACCACACTGTCACATATTATCACCATTAAGTCACATTTCTAGCTGTACAAACAGTTCACTTTAATCCATTCAGTTCTGTGGTGACTTAACAACAAATTCATTCAAGCAGACTTAACAGCTTAGTATATCAGTCAATTTATTAACACCTCAACTCTTTCACTAATATCTAACACATCTCTTCTTGTTCTAGTCACTTCTAAACACTCCACTGCATAGAAACAGCAAATCTACTCTTTTTTTTTTCCATCACTATTCTTGTCCATGCTTTCAGTGTTGTTAGATTTTTGCAGTGAAAGAGTTACCTCCCCTTCTCACTTCCCCCACAATGCCCTGAGTGACTTACTGACATACAACTGCTGATCTTTTTAACATTTGGCACACACACTTGAAGACCTGACTTGTCTATAGCCTCTTTAAGTTCACAGGTGGCATAGATGAGGTTCTGTTTGAGGTTCTGAAGGTGGCTTACTCATCAGTCAAGTTGCTAATATGGGAATGGGTGAGTCAGCAGTGAGTTAAAAGGACTGACTGACTGACACTGACTGAATGAATGAATGACTGGATGAAAGACTGAAAAACTGACTCTGATATGGTGAATGGCTGAACGATTG
The DNA here is from genome assembly GCF_017591435.1 of Portunus trituberculatus. Lineage (NCBI taxonomy): Eukaryota > Metazoa > Arthropoda > Malacostraca > Decapoda > Portunidae > Portunus > Portunus trituberculatus. The sequence goes on along the minus strand of NC_059260.1, from coordinate 5,405,270 downwards.
ACTGACTGACTGACTGAACACAACTAACAGACACATCAAGCACTCTATTCCCACTCAACTAACTCAGCACCCAATAAACTGACTCGTAAACTGACTCAACACCAAGAGGACTGAGTGGGCACGTGATCCAGGTCAATAGTGGAAGCTGAGGTCATTCCACTCACTGCCGAGAGAGCAGACACTCCACTCAACCTGTGATTCTCCACCTCACCATCGCTCCCCTCCTCCACACCTTCCACCCCCTCCACCCCAACCCTCATATTTACGTAAGAGGAGGACGTGGGGGTGGCTGGGGGTTGCGAGGGGGTGCAGACTTTATTGCTAGTGGGGCGGAGGTAATAGTGGTGGTTCTGTGGCAGGGGTGTGGTGTGCGGGGATGTGGTGAGGCCGGGAACTGCAGGAAATGTGAAGGTAACACTAGTTGGGGATGTGACTGGTGATGGGGTGTGTGACTGTGTGATGGGGAAGGAAGGGACATGCTTGGGTGATGGGGTGTTATTGGCTGGGGTGATGGGTGATGGGGGGAGGGTGTGATTCGAGGTAGTGGGGAGAGGGAAGGATGACGGAGGGAGGTGATGGGGTGATGGAGGTAAGGAGTGAGGTGTGGGAGGGAATACATGACCAGGCACCCCATTATTCACCCCATTTACCTGCCCCAGCCTCCCCCAGTCACTCAGGGTGCTTCTGGGAGGGTGGCTGGGGCCTGGGGGGATGGTGGCCGTGGGGAGAGGGGTGGGGAGGCTGGGGAGGGTTCGTTAACTAATTGGAGGTACTGCTGGTTTCGTCTCAATGGGGCAGTGAGAGGGAGGGTACTGGCGCCAGAGAAAGAGTCACTCTCCTCCTCTTCCTCTTCCTCGTCCTCGTCCTCCATGTTGACAGTGCCTCCCTCCTCCTCCAGACTGCTCCTCCGCCTCTGCCTCCTCCTTCTCCTCTCCAGGGCGCTTGTCTCAGGTAAGCAGTCCTCCTCGCTAATCCCTGAGTTGCCTGTGGGGAGAAAGTGGTTGTTATCTCTCTCTCTCTCTCTCTCTCTCTCTCTCTCTCTCTCTCTCTCTCTCTCTCTCTCTCTCAAATATACAACTAACCTCTTTCTCTTTTTCTTTCTCTCATGCATTCATACTAATCTTTATAATATCTCTCTCTCACACACACACACACACACACACACAAACACACAGCTTTAAAATATAAATAAGACATTAACTTTAAAAAACAGGGCATTATAGGACATTACTAAAAACTTCAATCAATCACACAATTAGCTACACACACACACACACACACACACACACACACACACACACACACACACACACACACAGAACATAAAGATCATATCACACCCACCTGCTGTTGAATTATGGTTCTCGTCAACATCAGCTGCGTAGGCCAAGTTATCTCGGCCACAATGACCTGCACAAGCACACGCACACGCACACACACACACACACAGAGGGAGAAGAGAAGGCACAAACACAGGCATTAGTTCGGCATGGCTTTCAACATTACAGTCAAACAAACAGAAAAAGCAAAAGTCAATCATTATTTTTCATTCATTGTCGTTATCATTATTACTTTTTTCAGTCATTCTTTTCTTAATTTTGTAGTCATGCATTTGGACTTTTTATGCAACAATCCAAAGGGAAATAAATGGAGTAAATAAATGAATAAGTGAATAAATAAATAAATAAATAAACAAAGGATATATGTATTTCAAAATGCTGTAAGATTATAATGCAAAGTGTGTGTGTGTGTGTGTGTGTGTGTGTGTGTGTGTGTGTGTGTGTGTGTGTGTGTGTGTGTGTGTGTGTGTGTGTCGCATGCAAAACAAGCAATTTTAAACCCATACAAAATTGCAAACGGACAATAAATAAATAAATCCATAAACAAATAAAAAAATAAGGCCATGAACTCAATATAAAGTTTCAAAACAATTCACAAAATGCATAATGAAAAATGAATATGTAAATAAATAAATGAACATTCATATGCAATCATTCACTCATAAAGAGAGAGAGAGAGAGAGAGAGAGAGAGAGAGAGAGAGAGAGAGAGAGAGAGAGAGAGAGAGAAAAGAAAACATAAAAGGAAATGAACAAGAACAGGTAAAGAAAACAAACAAAGCAAACAAAGCAAAAACAAAACAAACAAGAAAAGGAAATGAAAGCAAAGAAAACAAACAATGAGAAAAATAAAACAAAACAAGAAAATGAATGCAAAGAAAGAAAAAGACAAAACAAGAATTCAAAAGCAAAGCAAAAACAAAACCGTAAAAACAAATAAATAAGACACGAAAAACACACACACACACACACATGTACACACTGAATCCACACTAACCTAACCTAATCACTCTATATAAATTCCACCTCATTCATAACTCTAATACCAAAATTCTCAAAGCATATTTTTTGTTCTACCCTGATAACCAACCCCCACCTACACACACACACACACACACACACACACACACACACTGAATCCACACAAACCTAACCTAACCATTCCATTTAAAACCCACCTCATTCATAACTCATACCAAAATTTCAAAGCTTACACACCAACACACACTTACAGACACACACACACACACAGGTACTCACCACTGGATCCAATATAGTGAACGTTATGCACAGCGAGGGCAGGGAGGGCCGAGATAGCTTCCGCCAATAGCAGCAACACTCCTAGACACTCCTTGAAAGTTGGTCTTCTCTCAGGGCTGTAGCTCCAACACCTCTCCATCAGCTTGTGTCTGTTGATGGGGAGAGATGGCAAGTGAGAGATGGGTTGAAGATTTAGGATGTGAGGAAGGAGTGAGATGGTAAGGAGAAAGAAAAAAGAGATAAAAAGGCGAAATGTAGAGAAAGAGATGATAAAAATGAAGTAGTGAGATGATAAAAGATGAGGGAAGGAGAGGGATGATGATGAAAAGGCAAAAGGAAGGACAAAGAGAAGATAAGAAGAAATATATGATAGGAAGAAAGGGAGAGAGAAGAAAGATATGATAGAAAGGTGAAGAGGTGGTCTGAAGATTTAGGATGTGTGGAAGGAGTGAGAGATAATAAGGAGGAGGAAAAGAGATGATAGGAAGGTGAAATGCAGAGAAAGAAATGATAAAAGTGAAGGATAGAGAGATGATAAAAGATGAAGGAAGGAGAAAGAGATGATGAGAAGGCAAAGGAGGAAAGAGAGTGAGAGATGATAAAGTGATGAAAGGAGAGAGATAAAAAGATGAAGGAGGGAGAAAGAGATGATAAGGAGATGAAGAAGAGGGACAGAGATAACAAGGAAGTGGAGAGAGAAAGAGATAACAAAATGAAGAAAGAGATGATAAGATGATAAGGAGGGAGAGATGATAAGAAAGTGAAGGAAGGAGCAAAAGAATGAGAGATGATAAGATGAGTGAAGCAGGAAATGAAACAAATGATGAGATATTAAGTGAAAGATTGAAGGTGAGGAGAGAGAGAGAGAGAGAGAGAGAGAGAGAGAGAGAGAGAGAGAGAGAGAGAGAGAGAGAGAGAGAGAGAGAGAGAGAGAGAGAGAGAGAGAGAGAACTTTACAGATAGATGCAAAGTATGTTCACATCATTTTGAATATGAAAAAAAAAAACACACACACACACACACACACACACACACACACACACACACACACACACACACACACACACACAGATCCTCAAGCCAGCCAAACACATCCTCACCTACCCTAACAACCTAACATTCTCTCTCTCTCTCTCTCTTACTTTCTTTATCTTTGTCTCACTCTCTCCCTCTCACTCTCTCTCTTTGTCCCTCTCACTCACAGCTCCTCAGGACAGCCGGGGGGCCTGGTGAGGGTGCCGCCACTCCTGACGTGATGCAACACCTCTAGGTTGGTGCGGGCGGGGTATGGCTGCTGGCCCAGAGTCAGGATCTCCCACAGCAGCACGCCAAACGCCCACACATCGGAGTGACTCGTGAACACCCCGTCAATCAGGCTCTCTGGGGACATCCACCGCACCGGCAGCAGCCCCTCACCCTGCAGAAGGCACAGAAGGGGTAGAGATGGGTTTATTACTATTCTAACTCATTCAATAATATGATACAGTTTTGCCTCGAGATTTGTGTACGATTAGACCATTTTGTTGACATTAGCAAGGGTCTATGGAGGTCAGAAGATTAATGGCCACAGTTTTCACTATTTTAATCCCTCACATTAGTTTCCAAAGCTGTATAAAATCACAAAATAGTAAACAGAATGAATATGGAAATGCGAGTTCTAGATATGATCAGACAATTTTGACATTAGGAAGGGTCTATGGAGGTCAGAAGATTAATGGCCACAGTTTTCACTATATTAATCCTCACATGAGTTTCTGTAGCTGTAAAAAATAACAAAATAGTAAGCAGAATGAATATAGAAATGCATCATGGCACTCAAGGGGTTAACCAATATAAGTCCTGTTTTGGGTCTTTTATCAGCTGGAATATATTAGTGGCAGTTCTTCACCCTGCAGAAGGCACAGAAGAAGGAATAGAGACAGATTGATTACTGTTTTGACCAATATAAGTCCTGTTTTTTTTTTCTTTTATTAGCTGGAATATTTAAGTAACAGTTCCTTGCCTTACAGAGGGCATAGGAGAGATAAACAGGGACAGGTAAAGGAAGGGAAAGATTTTATTAGAGTTTTGAATAATGTATGTAGCTGTAGAAGGATCAAGAGGATAAAAAGGAGAGAAAGATGTTTTATTGCAGTTATGAGTGGTAAATGTAGTAATGGTAGATTTTATTGTAATTAAGAAAAATAAAGTTTACTGCAGTTCTGACTTATCACCAACTATTTTCTTTCACTCCTTTTCTCCAAACCTCCCTGTCTTTCATCTATCATACTCTCTCTCTCTTTCCAGTAAAGATACAAGAAAGGTGTACTACAATAATTGAGAGAAATATGTATGGTATCAACCCCTTCAATACTGGGACATGTTTTTACCCTGAAATTTGTGTACGATTACATAATTTTATTGACATTAGGAAGGTGGAGGTCAGAAGATTAATGGCCACAGTCTTCACTATTTCAATCCCCCACAAGACTTTTTGAAGCTGTATAAAATCACCAAATAGTAAGCAAAATGAATATCAAAATGTGTCACAGTACTGAAGGGTCTATGGAGGTCAGAAGACTAATGGCCACAGTCTTCACTATTTTAATCCCCCACACGAGTTTCTGAAGCTGTATAAAATTACCAAATAGTAAGTAGAGTTAATATGAAAACACATCATGGTGCTCAAGAGGTTAATCATCAGAGGTTAGTACATTTGCTGAGAGCCTGACTACACTTCTATTCTTGGTGGTGTTTCACTGAGAGGGGCAGATAAGCAGGGTAAGGAATGCGGTGATAGCAGTGATAACAGGTGATGGTTAAGTGGTGGGGTACTCTGATGGTTGTTGTTTTTGTTGTTGTTTTGTGATTGTGGTGGTTGTTAATATCAGTGATTAGGTTTTGATTATTATTGTTGTTGTTGTTTATTCTTATCTTTGAAAATGTTATATTGGTTAAGTAATGAAGGAGAGTTGATAAGAAATGAAGGGCATGGTTTATTCTCTCTCTCTTTCAATCACACACACACACACACACACACACACACTACGAAAAGTGAGATGTGACAAAGATTGCGAACTACTCCAGGAAGACTTGGACAGAATATGGAAATGGAGCTGTACATGGCAAATGGAGTTCAACACGACAAAATGCAAGAAAATAGAGTTTGGCAAGAGTGAAAGAAGAATCAGGAGTATGTACAAGATAGGAAATGAAGACATAAAAACCAGTCATGAAGAAAAAGACCTTGGGGTGACAATTACCAATGACCTATCGCCAGAGAGACATATAAACAAAATAATTGGAGAAGTATTGAACTTATTGAGGAACATAAGAGTGGCGTTCGTATATCTAGATGAAGAAATGATGAAGAAAATAATTACTGCAATGATAAGACCGAGGCTTGAATATGCAACAATACAGTGGGCTCGAACTTAAAGAAACACATAAGGAAACTAGAGAAAGTACAGAGGGCTGCAACGAAAATGGTGCCTGACTTAAGAGATTTGACTTATGAAGACAGACTGAAAAGAATGCAACTTCCAACCCTGGAAAACAGAAGAGAAAGGGGAGACCTGATAGCAATATACAGAGTGATGATTGGCATGGAAAAAATGGATAGGGAAGATCTGTGTATGTGGAATGGAAGAATGTCGAGAGGGCATGGGAAAAACTAAAATGGCCACTTATAGGAGAGATGTGAAAAATATAGCTTCCTCATAGAAGGGTGGAAGCATGGAATAGTTTAGACATGGAAGTGGTCAACGCAAGGAATATTCATGATTTTAAGAAAAAGCTGGACATTAATAGATATGGAGACGGGACAACACGAGCATAGCTCTTTTCCCGTATGTTACAATTAGGTAAATACACACACACACACACACACACACACACACACACAGGAGAGGAGCAAATAATGAAGACTAAAGAGGAAAAAGATCTTGGAGTGATCATACAAGAAAATCTGAGCCCTGATAAACACATACGCAAGATATTTGGACTATCATATAAGATGTTGACTAATATAAGAGTGGCATTTCATTACATGGATAAAGATATGATGAAAAAAATAATCACAAGCATGATATGCCCAAGGCTAGAATATGCAGCAGTGGTATGGTCTCTGAGCTCTAAAAAGGATATAAAAAAATTGGAAAAGATATTGAAGATTGCTACAAAGATGGTGCCAGAATTAAAGGACCTCACATATGAAGAACGACTGAAGGAAGTGGGATTGCCAACCTTACAAGATAGAAGAGAATGTGGGGACCTAATAACAATGTATAAGATAGTAAATGATATTGAAAAGATAGACAAAGAAGAACTAATGCTGTTGACAGAAGATGGAAGGACAAGAGAACATGAAAAGATCAGGATGAGGCAGTGTGTGAAGGATGTTGGAAAATACAGTTTTCCACACAGAACAGTGGAAAAATGGAATGCATTGGATAATGGAATTATCACAGCACATAGTGTGCATAACTTTAAAGAAAAACTAGATAAATGGAGATATGGAGACAGGACACTATGACCCCCGCTTGAACCCTGTACAATACAACTAGGTAAATACACACACACACACTTATATAAAACATTAACGCACACACATACCCCCAAAAGATATACAATACTCGAACACACACACACACACACTTATATAAAACATTAATGCACACACATATCCCCAAAAAATAGACAATACTCGAACAAACACACACACACAAAAAGGAAAAGGACTTAGGAGTGATGATGGAAGAAAACAATCAACCAGTAAGCCATATTGATAGAATTTTTAGAGAAACATATAATTTGCTAAGGAATATTGGAGTAGCATTTCACTACATGGACAAAGAAATGATGAAGAAATTGATAAGTACTATAATAAGACCCAGATTGGAATATGCAGGAGTAGTGTGGACCCCTCATAAAAAGAAACACATAAGGAAATTGGAGAGGCTACAAAAAATAGCTACAAGAATGGTTCCAGAATTTGAAGGGATGACATATGAGGAGAGACTAAAGGCTATGGATCTACCAATCCTGGAACAAAGAAGGGAGAGAGGAGACCTGATACAAGTTTATAAATTGATTAACGGAATGGACCAAGTGGATAATGAGAAACTGATCTTGAGAGAAGAATATGACATCCGAAGCACAAGATCGCATAGTAAAAAGCTGAGAAAAGGAAGATGTCTGAGAGATATTAAAAAATATAGTTTCCCGCAGAGATGTGGAACAGTTTGGATGAAGAAGTAGTGTCTGCAACGAGTGTGCATACTTTTAAAGCAAGATTGGATAAGTGTAGATATGGAGACGGGGCCACACGAGCATAAAGCCCAGGCCCTGTAAAACTACAACTAGGTAAAATACAACTAAGTAAATACACACATGCCCAGTAGCTCAGTGGTTAGAGCACTGGCTTCATTCACAAGCCAGAGGACCGGGGTTCGATTCCTTGGCCGGGTGGAGATATTTGGGTGTGTCTCCTTTCACATGTAGCCCCTGTTCACCTAGCAGTGAGTAGGTACGGGATGTAAATCGAGGAGTTGTGACCTTGTTGTCCCGGTGTGTGGTGTGTGCCTGGTCTCAGGCCTATCCGAAGATCGGAAACAATGAGCTCTGAGCTCGTTCCGTAGGGTAACGTCTGGCTGTCTTGTCAGAGACTGCAGCAGATCAAACAGTGAAACACACACACACACACACACACACACACACACACACACACACACACACACACACACCTCATTTTCCCTCTATCCAAAACATCTCTATATAAGTTTTCAATCTCACACGTCTGCTCGTTATGCTTAAAAATTCAGTAAAATCCTCCTTTTCTTAACTTCTACAAAAACCTTCCTTACGATATCAACATTTACTAAAATTACCTTTTTCTTTACTATCTTCCACCATTTCCTTACTCTACTTCAAAACTATCACCCTTTTCTTTACTCATTCCACCCAATACTTTCACATGACACTTTTCTTTACTCATTCCACCTTAATACTTTCACATGACACTTTTCTTTACTTCTTTCACCCTAAAACTCCTTCATATTACTTTTTACTTAATTTCTTTCACCCTTGTCCTTACTTTCACTGCCATTTTCCTTTTTATTTCACCCCAAAATCTTTCATATATCATAATTTTCCTTACTCTCTACACCTGAAAACTTTTACATATCATTCCATTCTTTACTTCTTTCACCCTAAAACTTTCACATATCATCTTTTTTTTCTTTACTCCCCACCCTGAAAATTTTCACATACCATTTTCTTTACTTCTTTCACCCTAAATCTTCTTTAAATCACCGTTTTTTTTCTTTACTTTTTCACCTCTTGTCCTTACTCACAACGCTCTTTTCTTTATTTCTATCATATACTATCCTTTTTTTTTGTTTACTTTTTTAATCCTAAAAAACTTCAAATCATTCTTTCTTTCTGCTTTTCTCCCTAAACTTTATCACCACACTTTTCCTTACTTCTTTACCCCAAAAGCTCCTTCAAATCACCCTTTCTCTCTACTGTTCTCCTTAAACATCCATAACACCCTTTTCTTTGCTTCTTTACCAGCAAAACTCATACACAACACCCTTATCTCTACTTTTTCACCTTTATTCTCAATGTCAACTGCTTAAACTTCCTCACGTCACCCTCCCATCCCCTCCACTCACCTCCTTCCTGTAGTAATCATTCTTGTAGATGTCCCTGGCTAGTCCAAAGTCACCAATCTTCACAATGCGGGACTGTGGGTCGGTGGTGGACACGAGGCAGTTCCGAGCAGCCAGGTCACGGTGGACATAATGCATCTCTTCAAGGTATACACACCCTTTAGCCACATCCAGGCACATGTCCACCAGGTCCCCAAGTGTAAGTCCAACGTCACTCTGGTGGTGGAGAAGGAGGTCAGTATTCAGAAATGCTTTGCTCTGTCACCGTGACTACTTTCCATGGCCCCGGGATGATTAGTGGGGATTTAAAGTGTTTCTCCAATTAATAAAGTAAAAATCTTGTCAATCTGCTTCTAGAACTGTAAAAGCATCTTAAAAAAAGTGTATATAAACTTAAGTAAAGCCTTTTGAAACAGTGGAGGTGAAGTACAGAAAAGTTTGAGAATACGAGCCAGAAATGCAGGCTGTGAGTAAACCTAACCCAACCTGACCTATATCTTGTCATGTCTTTCTTCTACTTGAGTTCTTCTGTTTTTCTTCTCTTTCACTGCAAATCTAAGCTAATTCCAATATTCTCCTTTATCCTCATTTCCTCATAATCTTCACCCTTCATCTCTCTCTCTCTCTCTCTTTCTCTCTCAATCTTCTTCCATTTTCCTACCATTTCATTCCCAGCTACACCCCTTTCTCTCTCCTCCCCCAAAAGTACTCACCACACAGCTTATCCACCTCCCCATCTCTCTCTCTCTCTCACATTACCCTCTCCCAGCACTCACCCCCCGGCTTGTCCTGAGGTAGGAGAGCAGGTCGCCTCCCTCCATCAGCTCCAGGATGAGGAAGAACGGATCGTGGTCAGTGCACACCGCCAGGAGACGCAGGATGTGCTCGTGTTGGAAGTGACTCATCAGCTGTGCCTCCTTCAGGAACTCCACCTTCTCTCCCTCCGTGGCACCCTTGCGGAGTGTCTGAGGGAGGGATTCAGGAGGGGGTGTTGGGAGAAGAGTTTAGGTTTTATCTTGTTTTGTTTTGTCTGTCTGTCTGTCTGTCTGTCTCTCTCTCTCTCTCTCTCTCTCTCTCACACTCTTGCGCTCCTTCCTTTTATCAATGTCCTTTCTCTTTCTCTTTTTCTGCATTATCTTTCTCTCTTTTTTTGTATCTATCATTCTCTCTCTTTTCCTCTTTATCTCTCTCCTCTCTTCTTTTTCTCAGTATTTTTCTCTATTTGTATTCATTTTTCTCTTTTCTGCACATATATTTCCTTCTTTATCTCTCTCTCTCTCTTCAAACATATCTCTCTTTTATATCTATCTTTCCCTCTCCCTCTCCCTCTCCCTCTCTCTCTCTCTCTCTCTCCCACTCACCTTGATGGCAACCTTAGTAACATCAGGGCGGCCGGGCAGTCCACACGCAGTACCCTCAAACACCTCACCAAATGCCCCGCTGCCCAGGAACTTGGTCAGCGTGATGCATTGCCGGGACACGTGGGGAAGGTCAAGGTCGTCGCCTGCGGGAAGTGAGATCAGGTGAGGTCAGGAGTGGTGATATGAAGTGGTGATGAAATGTTGGGTTTGGGTATGTTTTTGTGAGGGATAAGGGTTGTTGGAGGAGGAGGAGGAGGAGGAGGAGGAGGAGGAGGAGGAGGAGGAGGAGGAGGAGGAGGAGGAGGAGGAGGAGGAGGAGGAGGAAAAAAAAGGAAAGGAGGAGAAGAGGAAAAGAAAAGAGGAGAGGAGGAGGAAAAGAAGGAGAGGGAAGAAAAAGGAAAGGAGGATCAGGAGAAAAAGAAAAAAAGAGAAGGAAAAGGAGGATATATTGAAGATATTTTTCCCCTCCCTCCCTCTCCCTCTCTCTCTCTCTCTAACATTTCTTACACTCATACCTTTGTTCTCTCTCCTGAAAGCTGCTTTTGTTTTTCATATCTCTTTATCTATTATGGACACTTTTGTTGCTATGCTCTCCTCCTCATTATCACCATCTGCTAATCTTGCACTTGCACTCTTAGTCTCTCTCTCTCTCTCTCTCTCTCTCTCTCTCTTGGGTTCTATTTTCAGATTTACATCATCAATAACTACAAAACATCCTCCATCAAACTACACTAAGAAAAAGAAGGGAAAAAATATAAAAGAATAGAGAAAAGAAAGGAAAAGAAAAGAAAATTAAAACCTCCCTCTCTCTCTCTCTCTCTCTCATCACTCATAAAATTTCCAGCATTAAGATGAAAATTTGGTCAAATAATACATGTCTATTTGTTTCATCAGAGACTTACAAAGGAATACAAAGGAAAGCCAAACAGCAACAGACCTCTTGGTCCTTTCGAGGCTGTTTGGTAACTACTACTAACTGGCTACAGATAAGAGAGACAGGTCAGTACAGGAGAAGGCTCCTCCCCACCCACCACTCCCTCCAGCTTTTGCTGGCGTGGAAAATAGTTTGGAAAAGCACCATGCAGTATGGAAAAACTGACATGGAATTTTCACAGGAAAGGATGAAAGGAGATTCTATTATTCACCCTACGGTGAACTCTACATATCTATCTATAAGAAAGTTACACACAATAATTGTCATACTAATATACTGTAATGTTTAATTATTCGGACAAGAAGAGAGCTTATTGGGGTTATTCTTTAAATATTTATCAATTTTGTTTTTGAATGATGCAATGGAAGTACTGTTTACTATTTCTGAAGGAAGCTTATTCTAAATGTTGAAAATTCTATTACAGAAAAAGTGCTTTGCCTCGTGGGTTTTGAAGCATTTTGGTGTAATTTTGGAATGATCAATGGTAAAATATTTCTTTACATCATGGTTGTTATATCCCTGAAAAATTTTGAAAACTTTGATTAGGTCTCCTCTTATCCTGCGCTTTGTTAAGCTAAATAAATTTAATGTTTCCAGTCGTTCCTCATACGGATTGTTTCTCAATCTTGGAATAATTTTAGTCACTCTACGCTGGATCTTTTCCAGTTTTTCAATGTCTTTTCTGTAATATGTGACCAGAACCGCACACAGTATTTGAGCTGAGGACTTGAATATTAACAAGAAGGGAAGATTTAAAAGACATGATTAATTAAGCTCAGGTGTTAGGTAAGGGAAGGGAAGGAGAGAAGGAATGAGGTTGATAAGAGGTAAAGTATTATTATTATCATGGGTGGATCAGGGATATGCAGAGAAATTTGTGGATGAGAAGATGTAATATGTGGATAAATGGATAAAGTGGATGAATGAAGAGATAGATGGATGAATGAATGGGTTGAAAGAAGGTGTGGATAGATAGATGAATAGGTGGATGATGAGAGGGTGAAAGATTGTGTGTGTTATCATCTCTCTCTCTCTCTCTCTCACCTGGGAAGCTAGTCATGTCGTACAAAACATTATTCTCAGTGACAAAGTTGGTGCTGGTGGGGAGGTGGCCAAGGTTAGCCAGCTCCACCTCTCTGCCCCGTGGATGGTGGTGGTGCGGGTGGTGGAGTGAGGCGTCTGAGATGGAAGCAGCCTTGGCCTTCCTCTTCTTCTTCTCTGTCCTCCTCATGGCTGTGAAAGAAGGATGTGGTCAGGTGGAGGAAAGGAGAGGAAAAGAGAAACAAAACAGGGAATATAAAAAAAAGTGAAAGATAAAAGAGAAAAAGCGAGAAAGCAAAGGATTAGATCTCAGTTTTTCTTTCTTTCCTTTCTTAAGATTTGTACCTAAGGATATTCTCTCTCTCTCTCTCTCTCTCTCTCTCAATGCATTTTTTTTCATTCCTCTTCAGATTTCATCCAAAAAAAATTTTCTTTCATGCATAAAAAAGCAACAATTAAAATAAAAAAGAGAAAAAAAACTAAATAAAACAAAAGAAATGAAAAATAGAGAAAAGAGATAAACAAGAAACAAAAAAATGAGAGAGAGAGAGAGAGAGAGAGAGAGAGAGAGAGAGAGAGAGAGAGAGAGAGAGAGAGAGAGAGAGAGAGAGAGAGAGAGAGAGAGAGAGAGAGAGAGAGAGAGAGAGAGAATAATGAGAAAAAAAAGTGAGAGAGAGTGAGAGACAGAGAAAATATAAAGAAAAGAAAAATAGACAAAAAAAATAATAATAAAATACAGAGAGGAAAAATGAGATGAAAAAATAAATGAATAAAAATAATAATAAGAAGAGAAAGAAGAAAATAAAAAAGAGAGAAATTAAAACTCTCATACTGTCATCCTACACCACCACAACACCACAGATACACACCTAGACCACCAGAAAGGCAAAGCATCAACACCAGGGCAGCAATGGTGGGTATGGTGGAGTACAGGATGGTGGGGAGGTGTGTTCTGTTCAGCATGGTGGGGCCGGCGACAGTGCTGATGATGTTCTCCTCTCCCCACTCTCCCTGGCCCAGCTTGTTCACCGCTCTCACTCGGAAAATGTAGCTGGATGTGTCGTCAAGCCCCTGTATCATCCACTCATTGTCTGACGGTGGAGGAAAAGGTGGATTAGGTGGATTAAGTGAGTGGTTGGTTGTTTTGTGGAGTATTTTGTTTTGATTGTTTTTTCTGGGTGTGGATGTGATTTTTTTTTTCTTTTTCTTTTCATGTGGATTACGTGGATGTGGTTGATTTTTTTGTGGAGTGTTTTTGTTTTGATTGTTTTCCTTTCTTTTTATTGTTTTGTCTTTTCTTTCTTCTTTTGTGCATGTGTTTGTGGTATGTTTGTTCTCTTTTCATATTAGATTCTCTCTCTCTCTCTCTCTCTCTCTCTCTCTCTCTCTCTATTCTGCTCCTTCTTTCCTCTTCTTTCTTTTCATTTCTGCACCTGCTCTCCTCTTCCTCTCATTTCTGCTTTTCCTCATTTACCTATTTTTCTTTCAGTCTTTTCTCTCCTCTCCTCATTTCTGTTCCTCTTTATTCTCCCTCTCATTTCTGTTCCTCTTTCTTCTCCCTCTCCTAAGCACTCCCTGCCTCTATCCCTCTCATTTCTACCCTGTCTCCTTTTCTCTCCCAAGTAAACCATCCCTCTCCTCTTTAAAACAATGAATCCCTTCCTCTCTTCCTCTCATTTCTACCCCTTCTCTTCCCTCCTCTCCTAAGCAAACTCTCCCATCCCACTCCCACACTTCCCTCTCCTCTCCCAGTCTCCCACACTTCCTTCTCCTCTCCCAGCCTCCCACACATCCCTTTCCTCTCCCAGTCTCCCACACTTCCCTCTCCTCTCCCAGCCTCCCACACTCCCCTCTCCACTCCCACCCTCTTACCTTCCCCTCTTCTGTCCCATCCTTTCACACTCCCTTCTCCTCTCCCAGCCTCCCACACTCCCCTCTCTGACTCTCACCTGAGCCATTGTACACAGTGGTGAAGGTGGTGTTGGGTGCCCTGGTGGTGTGTTCAGCAGTGGGGGTGTGGTGGGGTGTAGGGGGCGGCCTGTAGGGTGTAGGCAATGATGGGGGCCCCGTTAGCCTTGGCCTGCTTCCACCATACCTTCAGGCCACTACCCAAAGGAAGACCTCCCACCTGCTGCCTCATTACCTGCCCCGGGGGTCCTGGGATTTCACCTGTGGGAAAATTATTGTCACTATTTTTTTGTATTTACTCCAGTATGTTGTTAGCTGAGTTGTCTATGAAAGTGACCCATTTTTTTGTATTTATTAGATTATTGGCTGAGTTGGTCCTGAGAGTGACCCATTTTTCTTTCTATTGCTGTATCCCATTCTTAACTTTCATATCTATTATCATTAGTGTAAGTGTCCACTCTCCTGGAAGGCAAACTGGGAAGTGACATTATCTATTTATTTTTTTACGTAAGAGGGGGAAGTTTGGCTAAGGACAATGAAAATGATTAAAAAAAAAAATGCCCACTAGATGTCAGTCCCCGAGCAGGTCTGGGAGTAAGCCACAAGAACAGAATAAATGTCTTGAAACCTGCCTCTTAAATGTGTTCAGGTCATAGGAAGATGGAAGTACAGAAGCAGGCAGGGAATTTCAGAGTTAATTCTACTACCACCACCACCACCACCCCATTACTTACTGAGTGTGGAATAATTAAACAGCGGTTCTGACGGCCAGGAGTAGTTATGCAATGTGTGTGTGTAAACGACCTGGATTCTGAACAGGTAGTGTGTGGCTGGGAGGAGCTGGGTCAGGTTAGCCAGGTAGGTGTGGTCAGGTGAGGTCATTTCGGTGTCCAGCGACCTCCAGCGTGACTTGCCCTCAGGAAGGTACTGGAACTGTTAGAAAGGGCATAAGAAAGGTCAGGTCAGGTTAGGTTGGTTTGGGGTTGGGTTTGGGTTTAACACTGTCCGAATACACAAACACTGTACCATCACCCTTCACACACCTAAATAACACACTATAACAACTTTTTAACATCTAAACACTCTTCTAACACACAAATAATACCCTTTTAACAAATTTCTAACACCTGAACACTCTTTAATATCCAAGTAACATCTTTAAACACTACCTAACACCCTTTAACACCCTTGTAACACCTTCATAACACACAAACACCCTCTTAACATCTAAATAACACCTTTTTACCACTACCTAATACCAAAATAACACTTTCTAACACCATAACACCTTCAAAACACCCTTATAACACCTTTCAACACTACCAAACACTCAAACACTTTACCGTTCCTCTACCAACACTGTCTTAACACCCTAAAACACCACCCTACTCACCCTATGCCTATTGACAGAGCTATCGGCAGGGGAGGTCCAGGCCACCAGCAGGGAGCGGGCGTAGGAGTGGCGCAGGGAGAGGGCTGGCAGGGAAGGCAGGGTCATCACCTCTACGTGTTCTGAGTCCACATCCACCAAGCCATCTTTGGAGAACACCTTCACCCAGACCTGTTGTTGTTATTGTTGGGGTTTAGTGATACTGATGGGGAGAGGGATGGGTGGGATAGGGGAGGGTATGGGGGAAGAGGGGAGGGTAGGAGGAAAGGGAGGGAAGGGGGAAATGAGGGGATGATAGGGAAGAGGAGAGAATATAAGGGGAGATGAGAGAATAGAAGGAAGGGAAGGGAAGGGAGGGTAAAATGAGAGAGAGAGAGAGAGGAAAGAGGAGATAAGAGAAAGAAGAAAAGAGGGGAGAGGAGAGGAGAGGAGAGGAGAGGAGAGGAAAGGAGAGGAGAGAAGAGAAGAAAGGAGAAGAGAAGAGAAGAGAAGAGAAGAGAAGAGAAGAGAGGAGAGGAGAGGAGAGGAGAGGAGAGGAGAGAGGGGAGAAGAGAAGAAAGGAGAAGAGAAGAGAAGAGAAGAGGGAGAGGAGAGGAGAGGAGAGGAGAGGAGAGGAGAGGAGAGGAGAGGAAAGGAAAGCAGAGTAAAGAGAAGGAAAGGGAAGTAAGAATATAAGAGGAAAGAAAGGAAAGGAAACAGGATGATGAAGGAAGAGAAGAGAAGAGGAGTAGAAAAGAAAGAGAAAGGAACACAAGGGAAGAGAGAAGAGGAGAGAAGAGAAACAAAAACAAGAACTAAAGTAAAGAAAATGAAAGGAATAACTAACAAAAAAAAGTTGTGAGAGAGAGAGAGAGAGAGAGAGAGAGAGAGAGAGAGAGAGAGAGAGAGAGAGAGAGAGAGAGAGAGAGAGAGAGAGAGAGAGAGAGAGAGAGAGAGAGAGAGAGAGAGAGAGAGAGAGTAAAATACAGAAATCAATAATTTTCACCTTAATAAACAAACCAATGAATAAATAAATAAATAAATAGATAAAAAATAACAATAACAATACACACACACACACACACACACACACACACACACACACACACACACACACACACACACACACTTACCTCATACTTAGTGTTTGGGGAGAGATTGGGGATGGTAACCAGGAGGTGCTGTGAGGTGGGGGGTGGTGGAGGACGGATGGGGCCTGCAGTGGACCCTCCCCCCCTCCAGTGCACCTCGTAATTCTCCCCCGCTGCTGCCTGGAAACTCACTCGCACCTCCTCTGGCGAGAGAGCCTCCGTAGCCACCTCTCCTACTCCCTCAGGCGCTGCGGGGAAGTAAGGGGAGGATGTAAGGAAGTAAGCCAAGACAGATGAATGAATAGAAAATGTTTGTTGATCCCTCACTTACACACACACACACACACACACACACACACACACACACACACACACACACACCCGGTAGCTCAGTGGTTAGAGCGCTGGCTTCACAAGCCAGAGGACCAGGGTTCGATTCCCCGGCCGGGTGGAGATATTTGGGTGTGTCTCCTTTGACGTGTAGGTGGTGTTCACCTAGCAGTGAGTAGGTACAGGATGTAAATCGAGGAGTTGTGACCTTGTTGTCCCGGTGTGTGGTGTGTGCCTGGTCTCAGGCCTATCCCAAGATCGGAAATAATGAGCTCTGAGCTCGTTCTGTAGGGTAACGTCTGGCTGTCTCGTCAGAGATTGCAGCAGATCACACATACACACACGCACACACACCTTTAGCCTTGGTGCGATAGGTCTTTGGGGGCCCAGGATGGGAGGGAAGGCCGAGGTGCTGGTTGTACACAGTCTCCACAGCCGCCCTGAACACATAGTGGGTGTATGGCTGCAGCTCCTCCACTGTCATGATGGGCTCTGCACTCCGCTAAAGGGGAGGGAAGGAGTTTGTTAGGTTGGGGATAAGCAAATAAAGAAAAGTAATAAAGAAAATAAAGAAAAAAAAAAATGAATAATAATAACAATAAAGAAAACAACAACAAAAAAATAAATAAATAACAAACAAAAGAAAAAAAAAAAAAAAAAAAAAAAAAAAAAAATCAAATTGAAGAAGAACGGAAACAAAACACACACACACACACCTTCACCCAGCACTTAGTAACATCCACAGCACAGCCATGGCCATCCTTCCCATCGACATCTGCCACAGGACCATAGTAGAGGATGAAGGTGGGGGTGGCAGGCTGACGTGGCCACAGTCTGGGGTGAGGGGCAGGGGGGGCGAGAGTTCCAAGCCAATTGCTGTCTCCCGGCTCCCCACCAGTTTAGGGGGACGGGTATAGTTGCGCATCACCAGACAAGACGCGGCTGTGAAAGTGATGGGGGTGTTAGGTGGTTGTGGTGGGGTAGTGTGGGTTGGAGTGGGATTGGGGGATGATGGGGGTGTTACAGGGTGGTAGTGTGGGGTTGTGGGGGTGATAGTGTGTGTTAGTGGGGCAGGGGTAATGATGAGAATGTGAGGTGGAAGTAATAATGAGGGAAAATAAAAAAGAAAAAAAAAAAGAAAAGAAACTGGATTATTAGAGCGTTAATAAAGAAATGAGGAGGGATAAATAAAAACACACACACTCACACACACACATGTCTGAGAAATGTTAAAAAATATAGTTTCCCACAAAGATATGTTGAGATGTGGAACAGTTTGAGTGAAGAAGTGGTGTCAGCAACGAGTGTGCATAGTTTTAGAGAATAATTAGATAAGTGTAGATATGGAGACAGGGCCACACGAGCATAAACCCCAGGCCCTGTAAAACTACAACTAGGTAAGTACAACTAGGTAAATACACACACACACACAGTATTTGATCTAAAGACGGAAAGAACTGAAAGAGCAAGGAAGGAAAGGAAGTGTGGAAAAACTGGTGGAGACAATACAAGAGGACAAAGAGTTGACAGAGGAACTTGAACACACACACACACACACACACACCTGGCAGGGGCTGGGTGGCAGGGTCCAGGGGCAGGATGGCAGACACCTCCCCCAGTGGCAGGGTATGGGCAGGGCCGCTGTGTGATGCGCCCTTTGTCACCCAGGCCAGCATGCGGGCGGTGGCAGAGTGGCAGTAGAGGTGTGTTGAGTCCACCGTTAAATGTGTGCAGGAGTCTGGAAAGTGGAGGGTGTTAGGACGGTGTAGCAGGTAGTGTTAGGAAGGTCTGGAAGGTGTTAGGAAAGGTGTGGAAAGCAATGTCAAGAAGGTGTGGAAGGTGGAGGGTGTTAGTAAAGGTCTGAAGGGTAGTATTATGAAGGTTAGGAAGGTGTGATGGTGTTAAGAAGGTCTGGTGTTAAGTTCTGGAAGGCACACGCTGGTTAAGGTCTGGATGAATAAACAAAATAAAAGATAACCACCAGTGCAGTTTCATAGAGAGAGAGAGAGAGAGAGAGAGAGAGAGAGAGAGAGAGAGAGAGAGAGAGAGAGAGAGAGAGAGAGAGAGAGAGAGAGAGAGAGAGAGAGAGAGAGAGAGAGAGAGAGAGAGAGAGAGAGAGAAAATAAGTTAAGAAGGAAAAATTACAATAATTTTCATAAAAAAAAAAAAAAAAAAAAGAAGTTATAATATCACTACTACTACTACTACAAATAACACAAGAAATACTATACCTTTTACAAATATAACAAATATAATAACAAAATATGAAAAAGTCAATACCACTACTACCACCACCACCACTACTACTACTACTACTACTACTACCACCACCACCACCACAACTTACCCAATCCATACAGCTTGGGATCAAAGACAGCCTCACACACACAACCCTCCAAGTCACTTCTATACACCAAAGTGGAGGAGGAGGTGGAGGCTGACCATCTAGAGGAGGAGGTGGTCGTGCTGGTGGAGGAGGATGCGGAGAAGTACAGGTGGAGACTGGAGGTGTTGGTGGAGTCTAGGGTCACGGCTCCTGTTAAATTTGGGTTCCTCCTGCAGTTGCATTTCTGACTCCTGAAGAAGGAAGAGATGGAAGAGTCTGAGGGTTGGTTTGGAAATTTTGTCTATCTATTACATTCTCTTAAAAATTAAATGGTTTAGATGCACTCATTATAAGATTAGGGTAGGGTAGGATAGGTGAGATTAGGATAGTTTGGGTTGGGTTGGGTTAGGTTAGGGTAGGGTCAGCTAAGGTACAGTAAGTTGAGTTGGGGTTAGATGGCTTCAAAACCAGAGGACCGGGTTAAGATAGGGTACGTGTAGCCCCTGTTCACCTAGTGAGTAGGTAGGGATGTAAATCGAGGAGTTGTGACCTTGTTGTCCCGGTGTGTGGTGTGTGCCTGGTCTCAGGCCTATCCGAAGATCGGAAATAATGAGCTCTGAGCTCGTTCCGTAGGGTAACGTCTGGCTGTCTCGTCAGAGACTGCAGCAGATCAAACAGTGTGAAGGGTACAGTAGCTTAAGTTAGGTTAGGTTGAGATATATATTAAAAAGGAATTTGATGGAGGTCTTGAAGGAGGTGGGTAAGTTATCAGGTAAGTTGTGAAATGCTATCTTTTCATAAACAAAAAACTATAATAACAATATGTGAAAGAACAGTTATAATATCACCACTACTTCTACTGTCTCTTAAACTTGCATTCCTTACAGAGGTTTATACATTAAGAGGGGAACTGATGAAGGTTAGCAGGTTAGTTGAAAAATGCCATCTATCTCTATCTCTTAAAATCACATTCCTTAGAGAGAGGTAAATTAAGAGGGGATCTGGTGGTCTTCAAAGAGGTGAGAAAATAAACATGTTAGTTGAGAAAAGATATGTATCTCAGTCTCATAAAATCCCATTCCTTAAAGAGATGTACATTAAGAGGGGTTCTGATGGAGATCTTTGCACAGGTACTACTCTCTCACCTCTTCTGATCAAACACATTCTCCAGCTCTTTGCCGTCCTTCAGCCCCATCACGGACAGCTGCAGCCGCTGGCCCACGCTGTGCACCACGAACACTTGGCTGCCGGCACACAGAGAGAAACTTAGTGAGGCAAGGCAAGGCTGGACTGAAGGTGGAAGAGATCAGGAATAGATAGATTAATGATAGCAGTATGTGCGTGTTTTTTTTTTTCTATGAAAGAGAAATCTGGCTACAGGCAACAACAATTATTAAACAAAAAGGCCCACTCAGATGCCAGTTTGGGAAGAAAAGGAAAGGAAGACTTAAAAGAATAAAAGTGAAGGTGAAAGGTGAAAGGTTAATAATGAAAGGTTGTGTGTGTGAGGTTGACAGGTTGTTGATGGAGATGTCTGGGGGAAAGGAAGGGAAAATGGATGGGACAGGTGGAAGGGAAGGTGACATCAAGGGAAGTTATAGAGCGTAAGTTAATAATGGAAGATTTTGAGTGTGTGACGTTAATATGGGTTGGTGTACTGAAAAATGGATTAAATAAAAAGAAAATAAAGATCTATTGTTGATTTAAATTTAGGATACATAATTCATGAAATAAAACTTGACTATACTACTTACTTCCTTTATTACAACAACAATTACTACTACTACCACTGCTACTTCTACTAACTAATGCTGCAGTATCTTCTACTAATACTACAGCAAAAGCTATTACTACTACTACTACTACTACTATCCTACCTCTACTACTACTAAACAAAAGCTACTATTCACTTATGCTAGTATGTACATGTTCATTTTCTTATTATCATTATTATTACTATTGTTACTGTTATTACCACCACCACCACCACCACCACCACCACCACCACCACTCACCTTGTCAATGAAGAGAGAAGAAAATCGACCACTTTTCCTTGCACCACCACCTCCCTGACCTTCCTGCTGCCCTCTCCTTTCCTCCACAAGTTCAGGGAGTGGAGGGTCATGTTGGGGGAGGGTGGCCGCTTTTCCCCCCACACCACCACCTCTCCCACCCAGTCCAGCGCCAGCCCCACCCCTTCCCCCACCAGCCTCAAGACTCGCTCTGTGGCATTAGTGTGGGTGTGGGTGAGGAAAATGTCCGAGTTTATGTCCATCCACGCCAGCAGAGAGGTGGAGGAGGTGGATGGGGAGGTGGAGTGGGTGACAGACTGTGGTGAAATGTGGACTGTAGAGTGGAGGTGTTTGAGGTGGAGACGGGCAGAGAATCATGATTTTCTGAGGGCGTCGAAGGAGATGAGGGAAACGACGGGAATTTTGGCGTTTCAGAAGACGAGATGTGATCAGGTTGTTTTAGTGACGAAGAGGACAACGACAAGGGCAGTTCGGCACTCAAGGCACTGGCATAGGCACTAGAGGCACTACTGGGAAAGGCCTTGATGTAATGGGGAAGCAGGGGAGCCACGAACCGCACCCCCAGAGCAGCACCCCATACCAGCGTCTCTTCCACCCCCAAATCAGCATCCAGGCTTGTGGCGCGAGACTGGTTAGCACGCACCACAAGCAGCAGTGGCAAGGGGCTGTGGTGCTGTGGCTGGGTGCTGACTGCTGTGCTGGCTGGCCCCTCTCCCACTGTGTTGATCGCTGACACCTATGGATTGCGGAGGTAAATAAGTAAAAGAGGATTCAAGGTATTTTTATTGTGTGTGCTGTCTGTCTGTCTCTCTCTCTCTATCTCTCTCTTGTCTATTTTCTTCATTACTCTCTCAGCTGTCTTTAAAATCTTCACTATCTATCTAAAAATTGGTTCTTTATTTTATACTCTTTATCTAAACTTTCCTCTCCCCAACTCTCTCTCTCTTTTCCCTCACCTAATAACTTTCTTACACTCTTTCAATGAAAACTCCCATTCCTTCTCTCTCTCTCTCTCTATCTCTCTTCCACATTACCTCCCCTTCTTCATCTACACTAAAAAATTCCACCAACTCTATAAACCTTCCTTCTTTCCTTCACTCTCACCTAACACTCCCTCTCTCCCTCCCACTCTCTCATTCTCTCTCACCACTCACCTTGAACATGTAAACTGCAGAAGGGTCCAGGTCATGAAGGAGGAACTGTGTAGGGGAGGCAGGCACCCACACTTCCTTAGAGGTCCCATTAGCTCCCTTGTGTCCCACCCAGAATGCAACTGTGTAACCCGTCAGTGCGCCATTAGGGTGTGTCGGGGCAGACCAGCGCAGACAGATGGTTGGGGGGCTGTCCTGGGGTGGGAAAGCGGAAAAAATTAGGTTAGATAGATGGTAATAGGGAAATTTTTGGGTGTTTTGGTGATATAAGAAAAAATTGTTATGGGTGAGAATATATTAAGTTGTGTTGAGGGAAACCAGCACAGACTGATGGTCAGCAAGCTGTTTTGAAGTGGGGAAAAGGGAAAAATTAGGTTAGGTAGATTATAATAAGGGAATCCTAGGGTGTTTTAATGAAATAAATGAAAAAAATATTAGTGGAGATAAAATAAGTGAGAAAATATTAGGGTGTGTCAGAGCAGACCAGCATAGGCAAATGGTAGGGGAGCTGTCCTGGGGTGGAGAAAAGGGGGAAATATTAAGTTAGATAGATGGTAATAGGGAAAATTTAGGTATTTTCAAATCACAATGCTTTGGTTTCCTTTCCTAAAAAAAATCATTAATAAATAAGGAAAAACATGAGAAAAATAAGGAAAAAAAAAATTAATAAGAAAAACTAAGGGAGACAAAACAAACAAAAACACCTATTATATTTGTAAGAGCCCTTGTATCCATCACACCAACACAGCTAACCAACCAATCACACCCACCACCAAAACACAGCACAACACACCAACCTTGACAGGTCTCATAACAAATGTCCTGAGGTCCTGAGGCACCCCTGGGAGAGCTGGCGGCGTCCTCAACACCGTCACCACCCGCGGCCCCACCCCCCAGTTGGTCACCCCTCTCACCGACACCCTGAGAGGCGAATATGGGGGCAGGGAGGTGTTGGTGTAAGAGAGGGAGGTGTTGGTGGTGATGATGGGTGTCTTAGCCTCCCCCACCACCACCTCGTACACCAGGTCCCCGTGAGTGATGGTGGTGATGGCAGGCCAGGTGATGGTGAAGTTGTCCCAGTCACCACCACCAAGGACCTGCACACCCTCGGTATCTATACGCCCCGGAAGGACCCCTGGAGCTGTGACGCCTTCTGCAGGAGAGAGAAAGAGAGAGAGGTGGTGTTATAGGTGTCTGTGTATTGTTATTAGTAGTGATGGAAGAGTTGATGTGATGGTGTTTGTGTGTTACTGTTATTGGTAGTCCTGAAAGGGATGTTGTGATGGTGTTTGTGTTGTTATTAGCAGAGATGAAAGAATAAATGTTGTGATGGTGGTAGTGTATTATTGTTATTAGTAAAGTTGAAAGGGATGTTGTGATGGTGTTTGTGTGGTATTGTTATTAGTAGAGAGTTCAAAGAGTTAATGTTACGATGGTGTTGGTGTATCATTTTTATTAGCAGGGAGATGAAGAGTCGTGTGTCATTATTAAGAGTGGAGAGATGAAGGGCTGCATCATTATAGTGACTAGTGGGCAGAGAAAAGGTTGTGTGGTATTGTTACTGTTATTGCTGGACACAAAGGATTGGGTTAGACAGATTTGACATCCCCTCAGTCTATACATGCACTCACCAGGGGTAGGGTGGAGGGCAGCAAGAACCACAGTGAACTTGGATACTTTGAGGCTGGCGGTGTGGAGTGAGGCGGAGTTGTTGAGGCTGATGTCCGCCACCACCATGTCTCCATCCTCCCCCAGCCACACCAGGCGCTCTGACAGGTACCACATCGACCCTGCAGGAGGAGGAGGAACCACAGTATTGTCAGATGCTCTCAAACCTTAACCTTTTCTGAAATGTTTTGGTTTCCATTATCAGGTGCTTTCAAACTCTGCCCTGTTCTGAAATGCTCTCTCTCTCTTTCTCTCTTGCCATGGTTGTTCTCCAAGGCCACAGAGATGATTAGCTGGGTTCTAAAGGGTGTTTTATATGTTAATAATGAGGAAATCTTGTTAATCTGTCACTAGAACTGTAAAAATATCCTTAGAAATCTGTAACTTACTAAATGGCTTGCTATCTAACTGTGGCTGTTTTTTCATGGGTACAGAGATATTTTTCTTGTTAATAATGTCAAGTTTTGTTAATCTGTCACTAGAACTATAAAAAGGACTCTTAAGAATGCTCTGCTCTCTTGCCACAACTGTTTTTGAAGACCAGAGATGATTAGCTGGATTCTCAAAGGTGTTTTTCATGTTAGTAATGTAGAAATGTTGTTAATCTGTCTCTAGAACTATAAAACTTTCTTATTCCACTTGTAACTTCAAGAACTCATAAAATTGAATATTGGTAAATTGCAACTCGTCTCTGTTACTACTACTACTACTACTACTACTACTACTACTACTACTACTACTACTACTATTCCATCACAATTACCAGTACTCCTATAACTATTACAACTACAACAGCTTCTACTATCATTACTATACTACTACTACTACTACTACTACTACTACTATACCACCACCACCGACAACTTACCAACTTGTACACTGTGAGGAAGCATCTTGGGTATTTCAGTGAGGTGTGGGGGTTGGAATGGGCTGGAGAGGGTGGCAGTACAGGTGACACCCCTCCACATCCCTCACCACCCACCACACTCGCCCTCCACCTGCATCCACTGTCAATCCATACACTGTGGAGAAAGAGAGAGAAAGAAAATGGTAAGGTGGATTGAAATAAGTGAAGAAAGTGAGAAAGTGGATGAAATGAATAGGCAAATGCAAGATGATGAAAAGGAGATAGATAGGTGGATAATGTGGATGACAGGGAGATAGAAGGATAGAAATGTGGATGTAAGGTTAGATATGGGACAAAGGAATAGAAATGATTGAATATAAGCAGATAAAAAGAGATAGAGAAAATAAAGAAGTAAAATTTAGTAAGACAATAAAGAAAATGATAAAGAAATGAATTAATGTGAGAAAAAGCAATCAAATACAATAAACAAATAAAAATAAATGAATGACTATGTAAAAAAAGAAAAAGATGAAAATATGTAAAATAAAAAAAAAAATGATTATAGGTGGGCAATTAATCATCCATTTATCCACCTATCCACTGTCACTCCACCTAAAAAAATGTGGATAAATAGAAAACACTGAGAAAGGTTACCCATCAATTTGTCTATCCGTCTATCCACCAATCCACCTGAAAATATTGATGATTAGGAAATATTGTGGAGAGATAGATTAACCCTCCACTAATCCACCTAAATTGCTGTGTCTATCCACCTATCCACACTACTTCCACCTAAAGTTATGCAGGTTAGAATAGTGATGTTATAAAAATTTACCATCCACCTATCCACTACCTATCCAGATTCCATCCACTTACCTTACTTGTCACTACAACACTACACTCCACCTATCCACTCTAATTCCACCTAAAAATAGAGATTAGGAAAAATTATTGTGGAAAAAAAGTTATTATCCCTTCCTCCACCATCTATTCACTTTTCCTCCACTTCATCCACCTACTTTACTTACCACTATATTCCACCTATCCACTCTTTCTTCCACCTAAAAAAAGAGAAAGATACAGAAAATATTGAGAAGTAGAAAAGTTATCCATCCACCTATCCACCTTTCTTCCACTTTTCCTCCACCTACTTTACTTGTCACTACAATCCATTTATCCACTCTCCTTCCACATAAAAAGAAAAAGATATAGAAAAAAATTATATAGAAAAGTAAAAAAAGTTACCAATCCACATAACCACCTTTCTTCCACTTTTCCTCCACCTACCCTGTTTGCCACTAAAGATCCCTTCCCGGTGGAGGGTGGAGACATTTCTGCCAGCGAGAGTGGAGGAGAGGAGAGCATGGGAGGTGGTCCAGTACAGGCGGCCATGCAGTGCGTCCACCCTCACCTCCCTTGCAGCCGTCACCACGTTGAAAGGCCCGTGTGCTGTGCCCTCCATGCCACTCCACCCAATCTGTAATGGATGGGCTGGTTAGGTGGAGGAGGTAGGGGTACAGTTAAAGTTAGGTAAGATATGTTGGAAGAATGTTGGTGAAAGTGGTGTTTTGATATGTTTTACTCTCTCTCTCTCTCTCTCTCTCTCTCTCTCTCTCTCTCTCTCTCTCTCTCTCTCTCTCTCCCTCCCTCATCTCTTGCATCCTCTTTTTCTTTTTCCAATCTTTTTTTTTGCCCTCCCTCTTTCTCTCTCTCTCTCTCCCTCTCTCCTTTCTCTTTCTGATACCATTCTATAATACCTCTGATTCTCTCTCTCTCTCTCTCTCTCTCTCACCATCTGTTTGTGAGGGTTGGCCCAGAAGAGTCTATGAACCACCCAGTCCACAGCCAGACTCAGCACGCCCTTGGTCCCCGGCAGCCTCCTGAAGGTGCCACTGGTGGTGTTGACCAAGATGCTGCTCTGATTGGTCACTGCCAGTACCAGTGTATCCCGGTAGAAGGCCAGGTCACTGATGCGGCCGCCCTTCAGTTCAGTCTGGGGGTCAAGAGTGAATGCCTGTTAGTTTTGTTTTGATTGGAGTTTGAAAAGGATGGAGCTGGTGATGCATTAGTAATAGTAATAACAAAGTGAAATGATGATAATGTCTATGTATACTCAGTCACTCACTCTCTCTCTCTCTCTCTCTCTCTCTCATGCCTATACCAACTCACAGACACACACACCCTCCTACACACACCAACACACTTCCACACACCAACACTTTTACACACCCTCTCCACAGCCCCTCTGCACATCATAATCAGCCTAGCCATACACACACACACATCTCTCAAACCTCCACACACACACACACATTGACAAAGACCCTCCACAGCCTCCAAGTATCTCATCAGTCCATTAGCTTAACAACACACACACACACACACACACACACACACACACACACACACACACACACACACACACACACCTTAGGTCATATTCTGAATCACCTCTTCACTGCACCTTGACTACTTTCAAAAGGCTCTCATTGAAGTGACAGTTTTTCAAGGATGTTTTTCCATTTTTAGTGAAAGACTAACAAGATTTTTACAGTTTTAGAAGAAGAAACAGCTGTGAGAATGCAGCTTGTCATCTCTGTGGCCTTGGAAAACAGCCATGTGAAAGAGCAAAAGCTTTTTCAATACAGTCCTTTCTCTCACACCTCCACACACACTCTCCACACACTCACACATTACAGCCTCCCAGCATCTCACCATCAGCTTGGCCTGCGACACAGCCACTTTTGAGTCACTGCCAGCTAGATTGGTCATGAGCAGCTGTGTGTCGGTGGCCAGCACAAGTCTGGGTGCATCTGGGGTGTTGTCCAGGGTGCTGCCACGGAACTCAGCACTCCAGGGACCGTGTCCACCCTGGGAGTACGCCCTGACCTGTGTGTTAGTTAAGGAAAAGGTGCTAGTAGTGTGTGTGTTTTGGGTGTTGAAGAGGGAAGGTTGTTTGAAGTAATGACGATGGTAATGGATGTGAAGTGTTGTTAGGTGTGTGTGTGTATTTGTGTGTGTGTGTGTGTGTGTGTATTTACCTAATTGTATTTACCTAATTGTAACATACGGGAAAAGAGCTATGCTCGTGTTGTCCCGTCTCCATATCTATTAATGTCCAGCTTTTTCTTAAAATCATGAATATTCCTTGCGTTGACCACTTCCACGTCTAAACTATTCCATGCTTCCACCCTTCTATGAGGGAAGCTATATTTTTTCACATCTCTCCTATAAGTGGCCATTTTAGTTTTTTCCCATGCCCTCTCGACATTCTTCCATTCCACATACACAGATCTTCCCTATCCATTTTTTCCATGCCAATCATCACTCTGTATATTGCTATCAGGTCTCCCTTTCTTCTGTTTTCCAGGGTTGGAAGTTGCATTCTTTTCAGTCTGTCTTCATAAGTCAAATCTCTTAAGTCAGGCACCATTTTCGTTGCAGCCCTCTGTACTTTCTCTAGTTTCCTTATGTGTTTCTTTAAGTTCGAGCCCACTGTATTGTTGCATATTCAAGCCTCGGTCTTATCATTGCAGTAATTATTTTCTTCATCATTTCTTCATCTAGATATACGAACGCCACTCTTATGTTCCTCAATAAGTTCAATACTTCTCCAATTATTTTGTTTATATGTCTCTCTGGCGATAGGTCATTGGTAATTGTCACCCCAAGGTCTTTTTCTTCATGACTGGTTTTATGTCTTCATTTCCTATCTTGTACATACTCCTGATTCTTCTTTCACTCTTGCCAAACTCTATTTTCTTGCATTTTGTCGTGTTGAACTCCATTTGCCATGTACAGCTCCATTTCCATATTCTGTCCAAGTCTTCCTGGAGTAGTTCGCAATCTTTGTCACATCTCACTTTTCGTAACAATTTTGCATCGCCTGCAAATAGGCTCACATAACTGGACACCCCATCCACCATGTCATTTATGTAGACTGCGAACATTACTGGTGCCAACACTGATCCCTGTGGAACTCCACTCTCCACCAATCCCCATTCTGATGGTCTGTCCTTAATTATTGTTCTCATTTCTCTTCCTACCAAAAGTCTTCCATCCATTTTAGTAAACTGCCATGCACTCCTCCTACCATTTCAAGTTTCCAGATCAGTCTCTGGTGTGGTACCTTATCAAAGGCCTTTTTTAAATCCAGATATATTCCATCAGCCCAACCATCTCTTTCCTGTATTACATCTATCACCCTCGAATAGTAACATATCAGGTTTGTCGTGCATGAACGCCCTTTCCTAAAACCAAATTGACACTCACAAAGTATGTCATTTTTCTCCAAGAAGTCTGTCCATCTAGTCTTCACCACCCTCTCACACATCTTAGCTACCACACTTGTAAGTGACACTGGTCTATAGTTCAATGGGTCTCTCTTGTTACCTGATTTATAGATTGGGACAATGTTAGCTCTTTTCCAGTCTTGGGGCACTACGCCTTCCCTTAATGAGGCATCAATTACTTCACAAACTTTTTCTGCCAATTGCTCCCTGCATTCTCTTAAAATCCATCCTGATACCCCATCAGGTCCCACAGCTTTTCTCACTTCTAAACTCCCCATCATGTTCTTGATCTCCTCCACCGTTACTTGAAACTCCTTCATAATCCCTTTCTGTTCCATTACCAGTGGTTTGTCAAAAGCAGTCTCCTTTGTGAATACCTTCCGAAAGCATCCATTCATAGCCTCTGCCATTTCCCTGGGATCTTCACTGTATACTCCATTTACTTCTAAACTTTCAATACTTTCTCTATTTTTGATGTTGTTGTTCACATGTCTGTAAAAAAGCCTTGGTTGGTCTTTACATTTATCAATTATATCCTTTTCTTGTTTCTTTCTTTCTTCTCTTCTAATCAACACATATTCATTTCTTGCTCTTTTGTAACTTTCCCACTGCTTAATCCGTCTTTTCCTTCTCCACCTCTTCCATGCATCCTCTTTTCTTGTTCTAGCCTTTTCACATCTATCGTTAAACCAGTCCTGCTTTCCAACTTCTCTATGTTGTCTTATTGGTACAAATTTTTCTCACCTTCTTTGTATATTTTTATAAATTCCTTCCACTTTTCATTTGCTCCTTAGCACTCTTGAATTTCATCCAATTTGTCTCTTGAAAGAATTTCTTTAGGTTTCCAAAATCTGTCTTGGCATAATTCCATCTTCCCACTTTATATTCTTCATTTCTTCTAGATTTCTCTTCGTCTATCACCTTGAACTCCAAAACTGCATGATCACTCTTTGCTAAAGGGCACTCCACCCTCATCTCCTCAATGACCATTGGCTCTGTACTAAAGACCAAGTCCAGTCTTGACGATGCTCCCTCTCCTCCAAACCTAGTATCTTCTTTGACCCACTGAGTTAACACATTTTCCATTGCCAGTGTCAATAGTGTATTTCCCATGTTGTCTCTGATCCTTCCATTGACCAGTCCTCCCAACACACCTCTTTACAATTAAAATCTCCCATCATTATAGTTCGTTCACAGCCACCCAACATTTCTTCCAGACATGTTCCTGTATCACTTATCATTTCTTCATATTCCTGTACTGACCATGCATTTGTCTTAGGTGGTACGTACACCACTATGTAGTGCCTCTTTTTTCCTTCATTAGTTTCTGCTCTGATCTTTAGCACTTCTGCCTTTCCCATACCTTTTTCACTTGATCCACCTTTATATCTTTTTTAACCAGCAACATCACTCCTCCTCCCATCTTACCTACTCTATTTCTTTTCCAAACGTTATATTTCCCTTCTCCAACCTTCATCAGGTCTTCTCCTCTCTCAGTTTTGTTTCAGTAAGACCCACAATATCTGGGTTCTTGTCCTCAAGTAATCGTTGAGTTCTAAAATCCCCGATATCACTCCATTTATGTTGGAATACATTACATTTCGCTCATATGTAAGTTTCTTTAGTCCTTTCTTGCTGTACTTTTCTGGGTTATGAACCACTTCCTCAGTCTCATATCCAAGATTCTCCAGAAAACTCTTTCTTCTCTTCTTCTGTCCTCTCTTCATTTTTTTCAAAGCCTCCTTTCTCAACTCATTTAACATTTCTCTTCCTTTTCACCGAGATCTCTTCTCAACCAAATCTTCCTTGTTGTTTCCTGCTGGGCTAGCCTCCATGACTTCTCCACCAATTCATCTACATCCTTTTGTGACTTAAGTTTGATTCTTATTGGCCTCATACCTTCTCTTGTGAACTTTCCAATTCTATGGAAGTCCTCTATTTCTTGTACTAGGTCTTTTCCTCCTCTTGCACCACATTAATGATATTATTTATCACCTTTTTATGTTTTTCTCTCTCCATTTTACTCGGTGTCTTATCCTCCTCCACACCAAATATCACCACACATCTCTTTTGTCTACAGTTTCCTCACCAATGTCTCATTTGACTTAATAACCTTCACCACTTTCTCAGCTATCTTCTTCTATGATCTGTTGATCTATAATTTCAGCAAGGCCCAAAGTTTTCTCCCCTGACTCTTTGATTTCCTTTTCCAGACTTGCAACTTTGTAATTTACCTCCTTTCTTTCCACTTCCTGACTTTTTTTCCATTCAGCCTGCTTCTCCATCACTTTTCCTAGAGATTCTCCACATTTTTCGCAATTCACTTTAATTAGCTTAACTTCCTCTTTCAGTGCTGCATTTTCCTTCTTCATATCGGCACAGTCCTTCTTAACATTGTCATAACTCGTTTCCAGGCCCTCATACTTTTCAAACAGTGTGTGTGTGTGTGTGTGTGTGTGTGTGTGTGTTAGGGTGTTAGATGTTGAAGGAGGTTTGTTGTGTAGATGATGCAGTGGTGGTGATAATGGGTGTGACATGTTTGTTGTGTGTGTGTGTTGGGTGTTAAAGATGGAGGTTTAGTTGTTTAGGTGTAGTGATGATGGTAATGTTGTCTTAATGAAGAGTAGATAGGTAGAGACTAACACCTCAGCAGGCCTTTTTTAATTGTAGCTTTTGTTGCCTTTGGCCGGTTTTTCTCTAACATAAAACAAATAAAAACAACTAAAAATAAATAAATAAGTGAAAAATAACATTGAAAGTAAATAATGGTAGTAAATGATATTGAAGTAAAGGTGGTGAAATGATCAAAATAATGGGAAATTGATATACTAACCAAGAAACAATAAAAAATAAATAAATAAAAATAATGCTAAAAGTAGTGACAGGAATTTAAAAGGATGACAATGAAACTGATGATAAATTAATAATATAAAAACAACTAAATAAAACAACTACAACAACTAATAAGAAGTTGAAACAATAGTAATGAGAAAACTAAACATAAAAAGAACATGACAAAACAATGATACACCATCACAAGAAAATTTAAACACCAACAAAAAAGTGATAAAATAGTAAAAGAAGAAAATGAAAACAAAATTATGATAAATATGAAAAATATAGGAAAGAGAGAGAGAGAGAGAGAGAGAGAGAGAGAGAGAGAGAGAGAGAGAGAGAGAGAGAGAGAGAGAGAGAGAGAGAGAGAAATGAGTGAAGAAACAAGAACCATAAAAAGAAGAGGAAAAAAGTGACCAAGAAGAAGAAGAAGAAGAAGAAGAAGAAGAAGAAGAAGAAGAAGAAGAAGAAGAAGAAGAAGAAGAAGAAGAAGAAGAAGAAGAAGAAGAAGAAGAAGAAGAAGAAGAAGAAGAAGAAGAAGAAGAAGAAGAAGAAGAAGAAGAAGAAGAAGAAGAAGAAGAAGAAGAAGAAATAGAAAAAGAAGAAGAAGAGTAAAAGAAGAGAAAAGAAGAAGAAAAAAAAACAGGAACCAGATGAGGAAACAATAAGCACCACCATCATCACCACCATCACCATCACCTCTCTCTCTTGTCCCTCCATCCCTTCCTTCTCTCTCTCTCCCTCCCTCCCTCCTTCCATCCATCCATCTCTCCCTCTCCCTGCCTCCTCCACCACCACCACCACCACCACCACACCTTGATGATGTAGAAGGTGGCGGGCAGCAGCGAGGACACCAGGTACTCTGTAGTGGTGATGTTGTTGCGGTAAATGGTGCGGCGACCGTCACGAATGTGCAGCTCATAACGCCAGTCCTGCCACGCACCGCTACCTGCTCACACACACACACACACACACACACACACACACACACACAAACAAGCAAAAAAAAAAAAAAAAAAAAAAAAAAAAAAAAAAAATGGGAAAGAAAAAAAAACAATAAGAGTAAATAAAATGTGCAAAAATAATGGCATACAAAGTACAATAAACAAACAAATAAGTAAATAAATAAATAAATAAATAGAATGAAGGAAATTAATACAAATAGAAGACAGAAATAGATATATAAATCAATTAAGAATAAGCAAATAAATACATATAAAGAAAAATAAAAGCAATAAAACACAACACAAGCAAACAAACCCATAAAAAATTAAATCTCTCTCTCTCTCTCTCTCTCAAGCATCCTTTTGTTACTAATATAAAGGAACAGAAAAAATTAATAATGATAATAATGATAATAATAATAATAATAATAATAATAATAATAATAATAAGAAGAAGAAGAAGAAGAAGAAGAATAGTAATAATAACAATAATAGTCTAATAA
>NC_059260.1:5363888-5368888 GCF_017591435.1 Portunus trituberculatus | reverse complement strand
CACCTCTGGCCCTCTCCCTCCTCCACCTCCACCACTTCCACCCAGACCCCCCTCCCCTCCTCCACTGCCCACCTCCTCCACCCCTGACCCTGCTGCAGCTCTATCAGGTAGCAGGTCGAGGCGGTGGAGTCCCGGTTCAAGGTCCTCTGAAATCCACCAGATGTACCTGAGGAAAAGAAAGAAGTGGATTAAGTGGATGAGGAGGTGGATGAAGTGGATTAAATGGATGAAGTGGAGTGCAAGATGGTTTGATTAGGTTATTTATCTATTTATTTATTTTATTTAAAAAAAATTTTTTGGGTTGTGTGTGTGTATTTACCTAATTGTATTTACCTAATTGTAACATACGGGAAAAGAGCTATGCTCGTGTTGTCCCGTCTCCATATCTATTAATGTCCAGCTTTTTCTTAAAATCATGAATATTCCTTGCGTTGACCACTTCCACGTCTAAACTATTCCATGCTTCCACCCTTCTATGAGGGAAGCTATATTTTTTCACATCTCTCCTATAAGTGGCCATTTTAGTTTTTCCCATGCCCTCTCGACATTCTTTCATTCCACATACACAGATCTTCCCTATCCATTTTTCCATGCCAATCATCACTCTGTATATTGCTATCAGGTCTCCCCTTTCTCTTCTGTTTTCCAGGGTCGGAAGTTGCATTCTTTTCAGTCTGTCTTCATAAGTCAAATCTCTTAAGTCAGGCACCATTTTTGTTGCAGCCCTCTGTACTTTCTCTAGTTTCCTTATGTGTTTCTTTAAGTTCGGAGCCCACTGTATTGTTGCATATTCAAGCCTCGGTCTTATCATTGCAGTAATTATTTTCTTCATCATTTCTTCATCTAAATATCTGAACGCCACTCTTATGTTCCTCAATAAGTTCAATACTTCTCCAATTATTTTGTTTATATGTCTCTCTGGCGATAGGTCATTGGTAATTGTCACCCCAAGGTCTTTTCTTCATGACTGGTTTTATGTCTTCA
This sequence comes from Portunus trituberculatus, assembly GCF_017591435.1. Taxonomy (NCBI): domain Eukaryota; kingdom Metazoa; phylum Arthropoda; class Malacostraca; order Decapoda; family Portunidae; genus Portunus; species Portunus trituberculatus. The sequence continues at coordinate 5,367,904 of NC_059260.1, read as the reverse complement.
TTTCCTATCTTGTACATACTCCTGATTCTTCTTTCACTCTTGCCAAACTCTATTTTCTTGCATTTTGTCGTGTTGAACTCCATTTGCCATGTACAGCTCCATTTCCATATTCTGTCCAAGTCTTCCTGGAGTAGTTCGCAATCTTTGTCACATCTCACTTTTCTTAACAATTTTGCATCGTCTGCAAATAGGCTCACATAACTGGACACCCCATCCACCATGTCATTTATGTAGACCGCGAACATTACTGGTGCCAACACTGATCCCTGTGGAACTCCACTCTCCACCAAGCCCCATTCTGATGGTCTGTCCTTAATTATTGTTCTCATTTCTCTTCCTACCAAAAGTCTTCCATCCATTTTAGTAAACTGCCATGCACTCCTCCTACCATTTCAAGTTTCCAGATCAGTCTCCGGTGTGGTACCTTATCAAAGGCCTTTTTTAAATCCAGATATATTCCATCAGCCCAACCATCTCTTTCCTGTATTACATCTATCACCCTCGAATAGTAACATATCAGGTTTGTCGTGCATGAACGCCCTTTTCTAAAACCAAATTGACACTCACAAAGTATGTCATTTTCTCCAAGAAGTCTGTCCATCTATTCTTCACCACCCTCTCACACATCTTAGCTACCACACTTGTAAGTGACACTGGTCTATAGTTCAATGGGTCTCTCTTGTTACCTGATTTATAGATTGGGACAATGTTAGCTCTTTTCAGTCTTGGGGCACTACACCTTCCCTTAATGAGGCATCAATTACTTCACAAACTTTTTCTGCCAGTTGCTCCCTGCATTCTCTTAAAATCCATCCTGATACCCCATCAGGTCCCACAGCTTTTCTCACTTCTAAACTCCCCATCATATTCTTGATCTCCTCCACAGTTACTTGAAACTCCTTCATAATCCCTTTCTGTTCCATTACCAGTGGTTTGTCAAAAGCAGTCTCCTTTGTGAATACCTTCCGAAAGCATCCATTCATAGCCTCTGCCATTTCCTGGGATCTTCACTGCATACTCCATTTACTTCTAAACTTTCAATACTTTCTCTATTTTTGATGTTGTTGTTCACATGTCTGTAAAAAGCCTTGGTTGGTCTTTACATTTATCAATTATATCCTTTTCTTGTTTCTTTCTTTCTTCTCTTCTAATCAACACATATTCATTTCTTGCTCTTTTGTAACTTTCCCACTGCTTAATCCGTCTTTTCCTTCTCCACCTCTTCCATGCATCCTCTTTTCTTGTTCTAGCCTTTTCACATCTATCGTTAAACCAGTCCTGCTTTCCAACTTCTCTATGTTGTCTTATTGGTACAAATTTTTTCTCACCTTCTTTGTATATTTTGGATGGATTAATGTGTGTGTGTGTGTGTGTGTGTGTGTGTGTGTGTGTGTGTGTGTGTGTGTGTGTGTGTGTGTGTGTGATGGGCATTATTGCTATTGTTGTCATTATCATTACTGTTATTGTTACCATTGTCATCATCCACTGCCATTATTTCATCACCATCACACTTCTCTCTCTCTCTCTCTCTCTCTCACACCAAAATAAACAAAATTCCCCTTAACACCCCCAAAACAATTCCCAAACCCTCCCCATTAAGCACCATAAGCCCCCATTAAACCCTCATAGCCTCCAAAACCCCTTAACACCCCAAACAACCCTACATTCACCCACCATTAATCCACACACTCACCCATTAAAAAGAAGCTGCTTCCCAAAACTCTCCCATTAACTTAAACACTAGCCAAAACTCCCCATTAACACAAACACTCACCCATTAAAAGGATCCACTTCTCCAAAACACCCCATTATCCACCACACACTCATCATTATGCAAAGCCCATTTTCCCAAACTCACCCCATTAACCCACACTAACCCATTAAAAGGATCCATTCTCCAAAACTTCCCCATTAACCCACAGTTACCCAAACAAACCCCATTAATCCATTTACCCATTAAAAAAATCTAATTCTCCAAACATCTCCCATTAACCAACAAACCTATCCACTTCCCCAAATGCCCCCATTAACCAAAACACTCACCCAAATGTCCCCCATTAACCAACATTCACCCATTAAAAGGATCCATTTCCCAAAACTCCCCCATTAACCCATACACTCACCCAAACATCCCCCCATTAATCCAAAACTCACTCATTAAAAAGCCACTTTCCCAAAACCCCCATTAACCCACATTCACCCATTAAAAAGAACCCACTTCCCAAAACAACCATTAACCCAATCACCCATTAAAAGGACCCACTTCCTCAAAACACCCCCCACACACTCACCCAAATGCCCCTCCCACCCCATTAATTCACGTACTCACCCAAACGATCCCCATTAACTCAAGCATTCACCCATTATATATAGGACCCACTTCTCCAAACGTCCCCATTAAGCCATACACTGACCATAACATCCCATTAACCCACAAAACTCATTAAAAGAACCCACTCTTCCAATTCCCATTAACCCAAACACTCAAATGCCCCCCATTAATCCACAAACTAACCTATAAAAAAAAAACACCCATTATGAACCCACTTTCCCAAAAACACCCATTAACCCATGCACACTCACCCATTAAAAGGATCCACTTGCAGATGTTTAGCTTCATATTGCAGCTCCCCATGGACAGGCTGCGGTGAGTCCCCCATTAGACCACACCTCCACAACTGCCACACCTGTCCATGTCTAATAATATAATACAGGTGTCCATTGAGCCAGTCCACCGAGAGCCCAAGTGGGTGTCCGTGAAGGTGGTCGGTGGAGAGAATGGTTCTGAAGCGGTTCGTGGTTGGGTGGAGCTGAAGGATGGACCCGCTGCTGTCACTGATGTACACAATGCCAAGCCTGATGTGGATTGCCATGCCTGTGTGTGTGTGGGTGGGTGTGGTGTGGTGTGTGTGTGTGTGTGTGTGTGGTGTGTGTGTGTGTGTGTGTGTGTTTGTGTGTTGTTTTGGTTTGTTGGTTTGATGTGGTGTGGTGTGGTGTGGTGTGGTGTGGTGTGGTGTGGTGTGATGTGGTGTGGTGTGTGTGTGTGTGTGTGTGTGTGTGTTTGGGGAGAGAAAGTATGTTGTTTATTAGTTTATTTTCCTTTTCTTTCCTGTTTTTCTCAAAGCTGAAAAAAAGTATTGATTTCCTTTTTTTTTTTATTATTTTGAGGCTTGAAAGGAGAAAAGATACTTACTTTTTCCTTTCTTTTTTAAGACTGAAAGGAGAAAAGTATTGATTTCCTTTTCTTTCATTTTCGAGGAATGAAAGAAGAAAAAAAGTAGATATTTTATTTTTTTTCTTGAGGTTTGAAAGAAAAGATATTTATTTCCTTCTTTTTTTTCATTTTTAAGTTGAAAAGAGAAAAATACTGATTTCCTTCTTTTCTTTCATTTTTGAAGGTTGAAAGAAAGGAGAAAGGCATAGTTATTTCTTTTTTTTTTTCTTACTTTTTTGAGGGGGATTTGAAAGAAAAAAGGTATTAATTTCTTTTTCTTATTTTGAGAGGATAGAAGGAAAGAAGGAAGGAAGGAAGGAAGGGAGAAAGAAAGAAAGAAACAATGAAAGAAAGGAAGAAAGAAAAAAGAAAAAAGAAAGAAAGAAAGAAGAAAAAAAGAAAGGGAGAAAGAATCAGAAAACGACACACACACACACACACACACACACACACACACACACACACACACACACGTACCTGTAATCTGGTGTCTCCGTGAGGTATTGTAGATGTGGTGCAGGGAGTCAATGGTAACTAGACCTAATTTGAGTAGACTGGCCCCGGATGTCAGCAGCAAGTACCCCTGGCCGTCATCCACAGCTGAAGGGAGAGTGATGAGCGTCAGGTGATGGGGGAAGGGAAGAGGAGGAGGAGGAGGAGGAGGAGGAGGAGGAGGAGGAAGAGGAAGAGGAGGAGGAGGAGGAGGAGGAGGATACAAAACTTAAAACATAAAGGCAAAGTATAAATGGAAGGAAGGAAGGAAGGAAGGTGGGAAAGGAGTTGGAATAAAGAAGAAAGAAGG
>NC_059260.1:5358888-5361388 GCF_017591435.1 Portunus trituberculatus | reverse complement strand
CTTTTTCCATCTAAAATTAAATAAATAGAAAAAAAAAGAGAAAACACACACACACACACACACACACACCCACCTGGTACTTAGTGTATGGCGTGAGGTGTGACAGTGGCATGGGTGGTGTTGAGTGGGTGGTGTGGGCGGTAGTACACCCACGTGGCTGGCCCCTCATGGCGGTACTGCACCAGGTACTTTGCGTCAGGCACCTGGGGGGAGCCTGACCATCTGAGCCCCACACTGGACGCCCCCAAGCTGCCCCCGATCAGGTGAGGCGCCCCTGGGGTACCTAGTATACCTGTGGGTGCGGGGGGCAGGTGACGGGCAGGGACGGGGGGTGGAGAGAAAAAGTGGAGGGAATTAGAGAGAAAAAGGAGAAGGGGGAGGGAATGGTGGTGTTTGGAGGGAAAACGAGGGGAGTTGGAGAGAAAATGAGGGGCAGGAGGGGGGTAGTTGGAGAGAAAAGAGAGGGGGCCGGGAGGAGGGAAAAGGGTGGAGGAAAGTTGGAGAGAAAAATAGTGAAGTTGGAGAGAAAAGAGGGGAGTTGGAGAGAAAATGAGGGGCAGGAGGGGGTAGGTGAGGGGCAGTGATGAGATGGAGAGAAAGGGAGAAAGGAATTGGAGAGAAAAATAAATGGAGAAGTTAGAGAGAAAAGGGGAGAGAATGGGGAGTTATTGGAGAGAAAAATGGGTGGGGGAGGGGAGATGGAGAGATGGAGAGAAAAAAAAAAAAGAGGGGAAAGGTGGAGAGAAAAATGAGGAAGGAAAACTGGAGAGAAAAAAATGGAGAAGTTGGAAAGAAAATGGGGAGAGAACGGAAGGGGGGGGAGGTGTTGTCCAAGAGAAAAGAGGGAGAGATAATGGGTGATGGGGTAGATGAGGTGCAGGAGGGGGTTAGTTGGAGAAATGGGGGGAAGAGATGGAGAGAAAAAGGTGAAGGGAAAGAGGGGTTGGAGAGAAAAGATGGGGGTTAGAGAAGAGGAGGGAGAGAGGAGAGAAAAGAGAGAAAAAAGGGGCACTTGGAGAGAGAGAGAGAGAGAGAGAGAGAGAGAGAGAGAGAGAGAGAGAGAGAGAGAGAGAGAGTGTGTGTGTGTGTGTGTGTGTGTGTGTGTGTGTGTGTGTGTGTGTGTGTGTGTGTGTGTGTGTTTGATCTGCTGCAGTCTCTGACGAGACAGCCAGACGTTACCCTACGGAACGAGCTCAGAGCTCATTATTTCCGATCTTGGGATAGGTCTGAGACCAGGCACACATGGTGTGTGTGTGTGTGTGTGTGTGTGTGTGTGTGTGTGTGTGTGTGTGTGTGTGTGTGTGTGTACGGTACAGGTGATGTGCTGTGAGTGTCAGTAATGGTACGGTACACTTGCCATGTTTCATCAGTGTTGGCAACGGTACATACCTCTGATGCGGTCCACGTAGTCCTGGCCGGCGTACACGCACCCCATGGTACAGCGGTGCAGCGGACCGTCACTGCTCCATCCAAGGCCAGACTGAAGGGTACACACGCACGCACATCATGGTACACACACACAAACGTACATAGAGATATACAAAAAAAAAAAAAAAATAAATAAATAAAATAAATAAAATAAATAAAATTAAATAAATAAATAAAATAATAATAAAAAAAAATAAATAAAAATAAGTAAATAAATAAATAAAAATAAAAATAATAAAAGTAAGTAAGTAAATAATAATAATAGAGTAGTAGTAGTAGTAGTAGTAGTAGTAGTAGTAGTAGTAGTAATAATAATAATAATAATAATAATAATAATAATAATAATAATAATAATAATAATAATAATAATAATAATAATAATAATAAGCAGCAGCAGCAGCAGTAGCAGCAGCACAATAATAACAATGCTAACAATAACAACAATACAACAATAACACACCACACCACCACCACCACCGCCACCACCACTACACACCACCGCTGCTGCCACCACCACCATGTACTGCACCACCACCACCACCACCACCACCACTACCATTATTATTACCACCACCACCACCACCACCACCACCATTATTATACCACCACCACCACCACCATTACCACCACCACCACCACCACCACCATTATCACCACCACCACCACCACCACTATACTACTACTACCACCACCACCACCACACCACCACCACCACCACCACCACCAATAATAATAATAATAATAATAATAATAATACCCACCGCTGCACCACCACCACTGCTACTACTACTACTACTACTACTACTACTACTGCTTCTGCTATTATAACTGCTACTGCTACTGCTACTACTACTACTACTACTACTACCACCACCACCACAACACTACAACACTTACACATAGATCCTGGCAAGTGGAGTCCAATCCTTCCCTCCAGTCGCCACAGCCCGCCAGACACTGCAACACAGCACAACACACCCGTTAGTAACACACCACACGCAACACACACCACCAACACAACCTTACCAATTCTCCTCTCTTACTAAACACACACACACACACACACACACAC
>NC_059260.1:5346388-5348888 GCF_017591435.1 Portunus trituberculatus | reverse complement strand
TCCTCTTGTTTTCCTCTCATCATTATTTTTCCTCCTCCTCCTCCTCCTCTTCCTCATTTTCTTCGGTATTTTCTTGTTTTCCTCTCTTCATTATCATCTTTTTTTTCCTTTTCCACCTGTAGTCCATCCTCTTCTTATTTTCCCTTTCGTTGTCTTCGATTTTCTTTTATTTTCCTCTTTTTCCTCATCCTCTTCAGTATCGTCTTGTTCTATCTTCTTTTTTTTTTGTCTTTTTTCCTCCTTTTCCTCTTCCTCTTCAGTATCTTGTCTTCCCCTCTTCATTTTTCCTCTTGTTTTCCTCCCTTATTTATTTTCCCTTTTTTTCCTCCTCTTCCTCTTCAGTATCTTGTCTTCCCTCTTAATTTTTCCTCTTCCCCATCCTCTTGTTTTCCTCCCTTCTTTATTTTCCTTTTTTTTCCTCTTCCTCATCCTTTTCTTGTTTTCCTCTCTTCATTATTTTTTCTTCTTCCTCATTCTCTTGTTTTCCCCCTTCATTATTTTTTACTCTTTTTCCTCTCTTCATTTTTCTTCTTTTTTTCCTCTTCCTCATCCTCTTCTTGTTTTCCTCTGCATTATTTTTTTTCCTCTTGTTTTCCTTTCTATTATTTTTTTTCCTCTTCCTCATCCTCTTCTTGTTTTCCTCTCTATTATCATTATTATTTTTTTCCTCTTCCTCATCCTCTTCTTGTTTTCCTCTGCAGTATCTTTCTTCTTCTTCTTCCTCACCCTCTTCTTCAGTATCGTCTTTTTTCTTCCCATCATCTTTTTTTTCCTATTTTCCTCTTCTATTCCTCCTTCTAGTGATCTCTGTGGCCTTGGAAAACACTCTTGGTGGAAAAAACAAAACTCTTCTTAATATACAAACAGAATTACATGTATATAATTTTTTTTTTTTTACTTTTCCCCTCTTAAATTCAGTGTTTTTCCCTTTTAAATTACGTGTACAATATTTTTCCCCTCAAATTCCACGTTGTTGTCATTTTTTTCCTCCCAAGTTTCATGTTTTCACTTCATATTGTGTTTTTCCCCTCAATTTCCGTGTTTTTTCCTTCAATTCCGTGGTTTCCCCTCAAATTTCCGTGGTTTCCCCTCAAATTCCGTGTTTTCATCTCAATTTCCGTGGTTTCCCCTCAAATTCCGTGTTTTCATCTCAAATTCCGTGTTTTTCCCTTCAAATTTCGAGTTTTCCCCTCTTAAATTACGTGTACAGCATTTTTCCCCTCAAATTCCACGTTGTTATCTTTTTTTTCCTATCAAGTTTCATGTTCTCACTTCAAATTGTGTTTTTTCTCCTCAATTTTCGTGTTTTTCCCTCAATTTCCGTGTTTTCCTTCAAATTCCGTGGTTTCCCCTCAAATTCGTGTTTTCCCTCAAATTATGTGTTTTTCCTTCAAATTCCGTGTTTTTCCTTCAAATTCCGAGTTTTCCATCTCAAATTTCAGCTTTTCCCTCAAATTCCGTTTTTCCTTCAAATTCCGTGTTTTCGCCTCAAATGTTGTGCTTTTCCACTCAAATTTCGTTTTTCTCCATTCATATTCGGTTTCCCTTCAAATTCAATGTTTTCCCCTCTTAAATTACTTGTTTTCACCTCAAATTCTGTTTTCATCTCAAATTCCGTGTTTTTCCCCTCAACTTACGTTTTCTCCCTCTTAAATTCCATGTTTTCCTCTCAAATTCCGTGTTTTCCTCAAATTCCGTGTTTTTTCCTCAAATTTAGTTTCCCCCTTTTAAATTCGGTGTTTTCTCGTCGAATTTCATGCTACTGTTTTCCTTTTCAAATTCCATGCTTTTTCTTTCCCCTTCCGTGTTTTTCCCCTCAAATTACAAGTTATTTTTTCATTTTCAAATTTCATGCTTTTTCCCCTCTCAAATTCCCTTTCTCCTCGTTTTCCTTCTCCTCCTTCTCCTCCTCCTCCTCCAGTTTTGATATTTGATTATTCTATAAATTAATCAGTTCTCCTCCTCCTCCTCCTCCTCAGCAACGTATTATTAAAGTAATAAATATATCATCATTACTACTACTAACTGTTACTACTACTATTATTCTAAAATTAATTTACACAAAGTATTGGTATATAGTAGCTGCAACAGTAGTAGTAGTAGTAGTAGTAGTAGTAGTAGTAGTAGTAGTAGTAGTAGTAGTAGTAGTAGTAGTTTTTTCATGAAAGAGAAGACAGCTTAGCTGGCCAACGGTAACAAAATATAAAAAATAAAGAAAAGGCCCACTGGACTGCCAGTTATCTTAAACATAATAAGAGGTGGCCAAAAGTCTGGGACAATTATCTTGACACCTCTCTCTTAAAAGAAGTTAAGTCTTAGGAAGATGGAAATACAGAAGCAGGCAGGCAGGCAGGGAGGGAGGAGGAGGAGGAGGAGGAGGAGGAGGAGGAGGAGGAGGAGGAGGAGGAGGAGAAGCAGGAGGAGCAGGAGGAGGAGGAGGAGGAGAAGTACAGGAAAGATCCCATAACCTGCCTGCGGGGAGGAATTAGTGTGTGTGTGT
>NC_059260.1:5291388-5328888 GCF_017591435.1 Portunus trituberculatus | reverse complement strand
TTATGGCTTACGTGAATAGTGAAGGGTACCATGATTATGAGTGTTTAGTGTCTGTAGCGGCGCCTCACTGCGGGGGATTATGAAGGAAGGACGTGTGGCAGACAGAAGGATGTGTACTATGAATTATCGGCGGCTTAGCACACACTGTCTTGGCGTGGCCGTTGTGTGGCGGACAAAGGCGCGGAGGGAACATGAAGCGGGAGGAAGGAAGGAAAGAAGGCAAGGAAGGAATGGGTTCACACACTAAGCCGGGAATGGAATAGTGTATCTTGTATTCATTTCCATGACACTGGATATAATAGCTGCACACACATATTACTATATTTTAAGATTATTTTTCCTAATACCTCAGCAAGTCTCGTCTCCACTGTGCCATTACCTCAACATCCAATATGATACGGGCCGGTTTGAGTGTTGCATGTGTGGTTCTATAGATGTGTGTGTGTTTCACTGTTGATCTCCTGCAGTCTCTGACGAGACAGCCAGACGTTACCCTATGGAACGAGCTCAGAGCTCATTATTTCCGATCTTCAGATAGGCCTGAGACCAGGCACACACCACACACCGGGACAACAAGGTCACAACTCCTCGATTTACATCCCGTACCTACTCACTGCTATAGGTGTGTGTGTGTGTGTGTGTGTGTGTGTGTGTGTGTGTGTGTGTGTGCAATTCACCACGGTCGTCTGCTGGTCACCCAGCCAGTCTTCCCCATTACGGAGCGAGCTCAGAGCTCATAGACCGATCTTCGGGTAGGACTGAGACCACAACACACTCCACACACCGGGAAAGCGAGGCCACAACCCCTCGAGTTACATCCCGTACCTATTTGCTGCTAGGTGAACAAGGACTACACATTAAGAGGCTTGCCCATATGCCTCGCCGCTTTCCGGGACTCGAACCCGGCCCTCTCGATTGTGAGTCGAGCTTGCTAACCACTACACTATGCGGTGTGTGTGTGTGTGGGTGGGCGCTCGCGCACACCCACTGTGCAGCTAGCGGTTTATCACCGCTGTCCATGCCTGCTTCCAATTTGTAAACATAATTTTGAATCGTATTATCAATTACTATTGCCCCAAACCAGTTTTCGAAAACATTACGAAGGAAATGATAATAATGATGATGATGGTGATAATGACGATTATAATGATGATAATGATGCTAGTATGATGATCTTGATTATGATGGTAATAATATGGAGATGTTTATGGTGACAGTGACAGTCTCACATACTCGTACACTGGGGTCAGAAGGGAGAGAAGATGGGGTGAGGGACTGGGCGGAAAAGCTTCTCAGGGCGTCACCAAGCAGTGTATAAATAAATTTCTACAAGTTTATTTTTCACTTTTCTCTTATATTATTAATGTGTTCATGATAATATATCCGGAAACCAAGTCAGGACAAGGCTCATTCATCATAAGGTGACGGAAGATCTTGAAAGGCTAGACCAGTGAATATGTGTAGCCGTGCACCACCGGGCACCCTCCACGGCTATCAACACTCTACAATGGACATTATACTGTACTATTAAATGCTAATAATAAATAGTCACCTACCACCGGGCCCTAACACTGACAGTGACGGTCTGTCGGCACTTTCTTATGCTGGGGTCATGCTGGGGTCACATTACAACTTTTTCTTTGACTACGACGTCCCCGACTGTCGTAGCAGGGCTGTCACCTGCAGCAATGACGTCATTTTAACGGTGTTTGGCCTGTCGTAATATATCGTGAGTCAAGTCGTACGTTAACGCGGCGTTATCGCACGATGTGATAACATGTCCTTGTTGTCACACGACATCGTAGAAGCATTACGACAATCGAGCGATCCATTCGACTGTCGGGAAGAGAGTCACGACAAGCAAAGCCAATTAATCGGGCGTTCGATGACGTACGATGACGTTATAGGGAGATACGATGTCGGACGTGTTGCTAACGACATCGTTCGACATCGAACGAGTCAAAAATAGTTAAAATACTGATTTACGACTGGTTTTTTAACATACGTTTGGCAGTAATGCATGAAAACGTTGTACGTACCTATAGAATCGTCGTGACCAGTGTGACTATAGCCCCAATTTACACAGTGCTCTCGAGATGGTTTACCCACCGAAGACGATAGGACAGAGGAAGGGCATGATGGGTATGATGTCCCAGACATCGCAGGCCCATTGGACACGATTATGGAAGGGCCGCCTCCGACAGGAGTGAACATCCACCTTCAGACACCCACGATGGTGGACGTCCTTCGTTTTGCGTGTCCTTCTTGCATGACAGTCGCATGCAATCGCAGAAAACTGGCCTGTACGACCGTCGGGGGTGTAGTAGTAAAAAAAAAATAAATAAATAAAAAAAAAAATGTGTAGTGTGAGCCCAGCATAAGCCATCACGCGGCAACACTCACGCAGACAGACACCTAAAAACTATCGCTTTACCCTCATAAAACCAGACCCATTCCTGCAACATGTGGCGCCCTTTGTATAGCCGGGCCCACACACACACACACACACACACACTTGCATACAGTGATTTTGTGTGTGTGTGTGTGTGTGTGTGTGTGTGTGTGTGTGTTTTGTTTGTTTTGGGTGTTTTATTTCATTTTATTTATCTATTTATATATTTTTGTCGTGTAAAATTTTCGTCTGTCTTTCTTTCTGTATTTCTGTCTGTCTGTCTGTCTGTCTGTCTGTCTGTCTGTCTATCTCTCCTAGCACTACTACTACTACTACTACTACTACTACTACTACTACTACTACTACTACTGCTGCTGCTGCTGCTGCTGCTGCTGCTGCTACTACTACTACTGCTACTGCTCTGTGTTTTTGTTTAACTAAATGAGTGAGTGAGTGAGTGAGAGAGAGTAAGTGAATGACGGCGGCGGCGGTTGAGGCGGCATCTGGTTTCAGCACATTTTGACAAAACTGCTCCGAGGAAACATTTCAATTCATATCAAAGTGAAGAAAATAAAACAAGAAGATAAAGTGATTGGAGCGATGGGTCAGCACTGCAGCACTCTCAAAGTGTCGGCCCACCTGGAGGTGGTGGGCCAGTGTGGCGGCGCCGACCGCCTCACCCTCTGTCTGCCCCGCAGCAGAGGCAAAGGAGGCCGGCGCCTGCTGGGGGACTTCAGCTTCCCCAGCGCGGGGGACGGGGCAGGCCAGCACAGGTCTGCCCACAGGGCCTTGGTGGCCGTTGGGAAGGTCGCCAAGAAGGACGGCGCCACGCCCGTCAGGGTGGACATCCTGGCGGGAGAGACTCTCGTGGCCCGCCGTGAGATCCCGCTGGCCGACCTGCTGGCGGGACTCAAAACAAACAAGATCGGGCGCCGCTCTGCGCTCTTCTTCAGCCTCAAGGCTGGGGATGCAGCAGGCGGCGCTGGCGGGGCCCAAGATCAAGCCCCTGTCGCCGTGTTCTACAGCAGAATGCTCCTGGACGAGCCAAGGACAACCAAGGAGGCCAAGCAGGAACCACCAAAGACTGAGCAGCACGCCAGCCTGCCCCCCCAGGCTGGTGAAATCCAGCTCGTCCTGCCTCCATACGCTGTGTACACCAACTCTGGAGCCAGCCTGCTCACTGAGGTCACGTACTGTGTCCTCACCCCCAAGGTCACCCTGATGGACCTTGGGGATGGCCGGAGGCGGGCCACTTCCCAGGCCCAGCCCCGGCAGCAAAGGGAACACATTTCTCAGGCTGACGAGACCGTGGCCAGCCTGACACAAGAGGTCGTACACCGTGACCTCGGGGATGGCCAGAGATGGGCCGCTCCTCAACGCCAGTCTTCTCAGGAAAGGGAACTTGTTCCTCAGACTGGCGAGACCCCCGAGGTCGTACACCGTGACCTCGGGGATGGCCAGAGGTGGGCCGCTCCCCAGGCCCAGCTCAGCCACAGGAGGAGAGCCCCGCGGGAGGTCTAATGATGTCTTGCAGCCTTCCATTCCGTCCCCATCCAAGCAGGGGAAGGACATCCCGTGGGGTGGCAGGGCCCTAGTGAACAGCCTGCTGCGGTGTGCGCAGGCCATGGCCTTCACCTTTGTTATGTACCACGTGACCCTGGAGTGGTTGTGAGTCTACTGCCACGGAACACCATCACGACACACCACACCGACCACCACTCAAGGAGGGTCACCACACGCTACACCACACCGTCACCGCCACACAGGCCACCACCCATCACACCTTGAGGTGGTGGCTGGTGACACTCGTAGTCTTTAGGTTAGGTTAGGACTGGATAGGTTAGGTTAGGTTAGCTTAGGATAGGATAGGATAGGATAGGATAGGTTAGGTTAGGTTAGGTTAGGATAGGATAGGATAGGATAGGATAGGTTAGGTTAGGTTAGGTTAGGTTAGGATAGGATAGGTTAGGATAGCTTAGGATAGGATAGGATAGGATAGGTTAGGTTAGGTTAGGTTAGGTCTCTCACTCTCTATTCAACAAATCTCATTATAACTAGTACAATATTCTCAAGCGCTTTCCTTTCATGACAATGGGGAACATTTTCAAGAGTCTTTCTCCTATCAGTAATGTACAAATGTTGATATATCACTACAGTCACACAAACAACCGTCTTGTCACTCTAACTAAAACTGTCACTGCAGTGGCGGTGTGGCGCAACAGTGCAGCGAGACACCGCCCGACAACACTTCATTCATAGTTATCACATCCTATACCTACATTTTATTAAAGCATTTCATAAGGTACCGCATCACAGACTCACGAGAAAGATTAGGGCGCACGGGATGGGGGGAAATATAAGCCCTTCACTCCCTCACCCCAGTCAGTCAGTCAGTCAGTCGGTCTCTCTCTCTCTCTCTCTCTCTCTCTCTCTCTCTCTCATTGGCAAAGCTAATCACGATATAATGAACGACTCGCTAATGTGTTGAGGGAGCAAGTAATCTTGGCAAACATGACCGTGGCGATTTAGCAGCATAAAAGAAAAATAATAAATAAATAAATAAAGCAGGTTATAAATGGACTTGGCTGATGTATGGGCGTGTGGGTTGGTTAAGTACATCACAGTGCACTGCCTGGACTAATGCTATTGGGTGTGCTTCACTGGAATGCACGCGAGAAGGGGAGAGTGAGGTGAGGTGAGGTGAGCGTGAGTCTGTCTCCTGCAACTGTTCGAGTCACTGCTGATTCGGTGAAGGACTCGCATTCCGAACACAGTCTCGAGACCGGTTTGCGATCTTGCTCGAGTTGTATCTTTGCTAATTAACTTTTTTTTATCACCTTTTCACGGCTTATCAGTTATCTTTTACTATCATCTATAATATCTTGGAACTTTAGTAGTAGTAGTAGTAGTAGTAGTAGTAGTAGTAGTAGTAGTAGTAGTAGTAGTAGTAGTAATAGTAGGAATCTTTATCAGTTAACTATATTATCATCTACAATATCTTCAGACTGTAGTAGTAATAGTAGTGTTTTGAGGGGCTACACTCACACTACAGCTTTTTTTTTTTTTTTTTTTTTGACAACGGAGTGCCCGATGGTCGTATAGGAGGGCTGTGGTCGGCAGCAATGACATCATTTTAACGTTTTTTTGGCCTGTGGTAGGATACATGCCTCTCTTTGTCATCCAGGAGTTACTAGACTGTACCATTTTTTTTTTTTCTTCTTTTTTAAGTGAAGAACTTACCTTTCTCCTGGACGATGTGAAGCGCATCTGCTCTCAGTTCACTACTTGTTCTGAACTTAAACATAGATTCTTCAGACCTTCTAGTAAACTCGTCCGTGCCGTGCAACGCTTTGATTGTATCTCTATTGACTTCACTGGCCCAGACCCTTCAGTTACCAAGAATAAATATCTCCTTGTAATGATTGATGAATACTCCAGGTTTTCTTTTGCTTTCCCTTGTCCAGACATGTCTACTCAAACTGTTATCTCTTGCTTTTTCCAAAATATTCTCTATCTTTGGCTGTCCTTCCGCTGTGCATTCTGATCGCGCTGCTCAATTTATATCTCGTGAAGTTTCTAATTTTCTTGCGAGTCACGGTGTTGTTATGACTCACTCCACACCTTACCACCCCCAAGGCAACAGCCAATGTGAGAGAGATTGGTACTATTTGGAGAACTGTGCACTTACTATGCATTTCACGGAGAGTGAATCATTGTTTTTCGCAAATATCTTTCAAACTAATTAATTGATCGGAATGGTACTTTGACACTGTGTACTAGACACCTTCCGCTAATTTTTGGTCATACTAAGCAATGCCAAATGATGTTAGTAAAAGCGTTTACTCATGAGATATACGGTGTTGCCGAGCCTCGTCAACCTATCCATACGAACGTCTACAATCCCCCATCCCATTCCTCCCTACGTTCCTCTCTCCCGCTCGCTTCCCCCTCCTCCTCCCACTCTCCCGCTATCTTCCCCCCTCCACGTTCGATTATGTTCGTTAGTTTTGGCGACTCATGTGACTTCGGCTTTAAACGTCAAGAGTAAACGCTTTTACTAACACCATTTGGCAATCCTTAGTATGACCAAAAATTAGCGGAAGGTGTCTTGTACACTGTGTCAAAGTACCATTCCGATCAATTCATTAGTTTGAAAGATATTCGCGAAAAACAATAACTCACTCTTCGTGAGATGCGTAGTAGCTCTCCGATCTCTCAAACTTGCGGCTCATCAGTGGAAGCATGTTCTCCATTCTGTCCGATCCCTCCTTTGCACAGCCACGAATCAGATCCCTCTAGAGAGACTGTTTGCTTTCTCCAGGAGATCTTCTAATGGATCTTCCTTACCATCCTGGCTTTCCTCACCTGGGCCTGTCTTGCTGCGGAAATTTGTTAGACACTCTAAATCAGATAAGTTAACCTCGAGAGTGCTGCTCCTCATAACGCGCTTGTACATCATCCTTATGGAAGAAAAGCTACAGTCTCTACCAGAGATTTGGCTCCTATACCAGATAACTCTACTCCCACCCGGAAGGCTAGTAATGACCTCTCCAAGGACCAGCAGTGGTGCATGCTGACGCTTCAAGTCCGAGGAGTTTCCCACCGTCCGTGAGACAGACAATCCTCCCTGAAGCAAACACTACCGCGGCGTCGTCTGCATCGGACACATGTTGCCCAACTAGTGCCAGTACAGATGTCACTACTCTCAGACGTTGAACCAAGATTAGAGAAGTTCCTGATAAGTTAGGTTATTAGGAATATTTGTTAATATTGTACATGCTTACTTTTGCTGTTGAATATTGTGTGCATATGTATTTCTTTACAGAGGGGGGGAATGTGGCGATGGTTAAAAACTTACGTAAATTGGCTATTCATTATACTCTTTGGTTTGTCTGGATGTATAATGAAGCCTCGGAGGTTCATATACGTATCTGTTGTCTGTATGTATTTCGCTTAGGGAGTCAGTTCACTTCAGCTGCCTACTCTGTACGCACGCTGTGTTTATAATCGAATAAAGCTTAAGGAAAGGTCAAGCTCTTTACCTACTTCCACTTCACCTCACCTGACACACCTTCCTGTCACACAGGCGAAGCGAGGATGTGGCATCCATGGGAGCAAGACTCACGGCACGGGCAGCAAGGGGTCAGGACAGAGGCAAGACTTCATGAGGCTTGGCTTTGAGACTGGCAACGACCCCTTCTATCTTCGCTTCCCCTACCAGAACTGTGATTCTAATGATATTATAACAAGTTTTTTGCATTACCAATAGGACAAATACTCTTTAGAACTTGGCTAATGGTCTCTGTTGTCTATTTTCAAAGGGGTCTAGTTGAAGTGAAGTGTTTTTAAGGGTGTTTCTGTGATTCTATGGTCTGTCTACTGTAAAATGGCTCCTGGATTAAAAACATATTGTAACTTATTATAACGTAATTGATTTAATGTGAATAATGCTTGCTTTCTGTTGATCAATGCACTTGTTACAAGGATAGTTCACGATTTTCTTCAAGATCTGACAAGCATGCATTCCCTGGGACACCATTTAAACTAAGACCTAGCAGGAGTTGGGGTGAAGGTGACAAGCAAGGGTCCTCTCCATCTCCCTCTTCCCCCCACACACACACACACACACACAGGTTGTGGCCTCGCTTTCCCGGTGTGTGGAGTGTGTTGTGGTCTCAGTCCTACCCGAAGATCGGTCTATGAACTCTGAGCTCGCTCCGTAATGGGAAAGATTGGCTGGGTGACCAGCAGACGACCGAAGTGAATTACACACAGAGTGACTCGGTCATCTGTCGTTACTATAATGTTTCTAACATTCCACCATTCAGTTTGCTATTTATTTACTATGTATTTGTACTTCATAGTCACTATGACAAATTCGCTCCCTCCTGTCCTTCCCCTAAATTCTCGACACATTACGTTGTGTAAGTTTGAAAGGAAATGAATACGTGATATTTTTTGCTTTAGTTTTACTAGATAATTAATTTATTAGACACATCAATAAATTTACTCCACATTTGTAAGCTGTCTGAACTCTTTAAGTCTGTAACCACTAGGCAGTACTCTGCGAGTCTGTGATTTCATGTCTATATTATATTACCCTATAATCTATAGGCTGTGCAATGCATGAAACACATCCGCATCCACACATTCTCTGTAGAGTGCGGATATACATTTCACCACAAATGCGGACGCGGATGTTCAGTTTATCACAACTACGGATACGGATGCGAACATCCGATACATCTCTATTCTAGAGGCAGAGTGACAAGATTTCTACATTACTGAATGGAGAAACACTCTTGAAAACCCCGCTTGTCGTCTCTGACCTTGGAAAATAGTCGTGGTGAGAGAACAAAAGCGTTTCTGAATACGGACCCTGACCTAACCTAACTTGACCCACCTGACCTGTCTGTGTTGCAGCATGAGGCTACCACACCCCCTGTACCTGGGCAAACTGCAGCACATGAGTGACACCAGCCGCCTGCGCACCGACAACCCCGGGGTTACCCCGCTGACATCAGTCACATTACCCAGCTCAGCGCCACACACCTCGTCACCGTCAGCCCCGCCGACAAGATGGGTGGTGGTATGTTGACTGATGAGGTGACTCTATTTATTTATTTATTTATTTATTATTTTTTTTTTATGCAGGAGTGGAAGCTCGTCAAGAGAGAGAGAGAGAGAGAGAGAGAGAGAGAGAGAGAGAGAGAGAGAGAGAGAGAGAGATCTAAAAAAAAAAATCTAATCTGCTCCTATTATCCTTAAGTGTAAAGAAAATGTGGAACTCTTAGCTAGAATTTATAAAAAAGAAAATACGTAACTCAACTAGAATTTATAAAAAAATGTGCAACTTTTAGCTAGAATTTAAAGAGAAAGTGCAACTCTTAGCTAGAATTATAATGAAAATGTGCAACTCAGCTAGAATTATAAAAAAAATGTATAGTTTGTAGAATTATAAAGAAAACGTAACTCACAGCTAGAAGTATAAAAAAAAAAGTTAAAATAAAAATACACGTATAAATAGAAAAATAATATATGCATCTCAGCTTAGATTATATATATATATATATATATATATATATATATATATATATATATATATATATATATATATATATATATATAAGTAAAATCTTCCCTCGTGTTTGAAAATTTATCTGCTTCTGGGGTCACTAGTTTTCTCCTTTTCTTGCATTACAAATTTTTTCTTGTATTACAAAAATTTTCCCCTTTTCATCTATTACAAATTTTCCCATTTTCATACACACATTGCAAAATTTTCCCTTTTCTTATGTGGCAGTAAAATTTTTCCGTCATGTGGGGTAATAAAATTTTCCCCTTTTCTTATGTGGCAGTAAAATTTTCCTTGTTTTACGTGGTAGTAAAATTTTCCCTTTTTTTTCTTGTGGTGGCAAAATTTTCCGCTTCTCTTATGTGTGGCAGTAAAATTTTCCCCTTGTCGTATATGTGTGTGGCAGTAAAATTTTCCCTTTTCTTATGTGACAGTAAAATTTTCCCTTTTCTTGTGTGTGGCAGTAAAATTTTCCCCTTGTCTTATGTGTGGCAGTAAAATTTTCCCCTTGTCGTATGTGTGTGGCAGTAAAATTTTCCCTTCCCTTATGTGACAGTAAAATTTTCCCCTTGTCTTATGTGTGTGGCAGTAAAATTTTCCCCTTTTTCTTATGTGACAGTAAAATTTTCCCTTTCTTATGTGGCAGTAAAATTTTCCCTTTCCTTGTGACAGTAAAATTTTCCCTTTTCTTATGTGTGGCAGTAAAATTTTCCCATTCTTATGTGGCAGTAAAATTTTCCTTGTCTTATGTGTGGGGCATTAAAATTTTCCCCTTTTCTTAAGTGTGGCAGTAAAATTTTCCCCTTTTTTTATGTGGCAGTAAAATTTTCCTTGCTTTATGTTTGGGGGAGTAAAAATTTCCCCTTGTCTTATGTGGTGGTAAAATTTTCCCTTTTTTCTTGTGTGGTAGCAAAATTTTTCCCTTCTCTTATGCATGTGGTAGTAAAATTTTCCTTGTCGTCTGTGTTGCTAAATCTTCCTTCTTAGTTCAAAAATTTTCCTTTCTGCACTACAAAATCTTCTTGTGCAGGGTATGGACCACTTCCAAGTGACGGTGAACCTGGAGGCACAGTTGGGGACAGGCGGTGGAGCACAATGGAAGCACTACCACAATGATCTATTATGACGCCATCTCCCTCCAGGCTGCTCTTGACCCTTTGGCTATCTTCAACAGAGATACATATTTTAGTCCTGCAAAATCAGCCTTAACCCCTGCAGTATGAGTATTTTTTTTTTTTTTTACCTTGAGTTTTTGTTTACCATTAGACCATTTTATTGGGAAGGATCTATTGAAGTCAGAAGATTAATGGTCTGCAGTCTTCACTATTTTAAGCCCTTCAGTACTAGGAAGCTTTATTTTTACCTTGAGTTTTGTGTACCATTAGACCATTTTACTGGAATGGGTCTTTTGAGGTTAGAAGATTAATGGTCCAGTCTTCACTATTTTAACCCCTTCATTACTGGGACATATTTTTAACTTTATATTTGTGTGTGATTAGACCATTTTATTAACATTAACAAGGGTCTATTGAAGTCAGAAGATTAATGGTCCACAGTCTTCACTATTTTAATCCCCCATGAGTTTCTGAAGCTGTATAAAATCACCAAATAGTCACCAGAATGAATATAGAAATGCATCCTGACACTGAAAGGGTTAACTTGGTGTTCTGTTGGTCTCTCTAAGCTTACTTCAATAGAGATTTTGTATTTTGTCTAGTTATATCAACCTTAACCTCAGACTTCTGTTATTTGTCTTCTTTTCTTTTCTTTTTGTTATTTTCCTTTTTCTTTCTTGTTTTCCTTTCTTTTTTTTCTTCCTTGTTTTCTTTTTATTTATCATCTTGTTATTTTCCTCTTATTTTTCCTTTTTTTGTTATTTTCTATTTTTCTTGTCTTCTGTATTTTGTTTTTCTTTTCTTTCTTTTGTTGTTTTTACTTTTTTTTTTCTGTGAAGAGTGATAATTTTTCTCTGTGTCTCTCAGGAGGAGTGGCCTTTCCCACCGTATACTACCACTGCAGAACCTCATAGACTACTAGAGTGACCCCAAGAACTGCGGCTATCTGGATGACCCTGATGAGGTGGCCAGAAAGACTGTACACCTTTACTCCTGCATTCATCCTTCTCATTCTGGCAGCCAGTTCCTCTGTATATAAACTGAAGAGGGTTGGTGACAAAATACAACCCTGCCTGACTCCTCTCTCACTCTTTACCCAGTCTGTTTCTATGTCTCCTAGTCTATATCTAGCTCTTGTGTCCACATACATACTTTGCACTATACTAACTATCTTTGAACTCAGTCCAATCTTTTCTAAGACTCTGCCTAACATTCTTCTATTCACCCTGTCATACGCTTTCTCTATATCCAGAAAACCCAAGTATAATTTACTACCCTCGTTCCTTTTCCTCTCAATCAGCTCATTCACCACAAACATGTTGTCTTCAGCTCTCCTATCCACACGGAAACCATTCTGTTCTTCACCCAGCACTCCAGTTTGTTCAATCCATTTACACAATCTCTCATTCAGCACACCACTGAACACTTTACCTACTGTATTCACTAATGCAATGGGCCTGTAGTTTTCAACTCCTTGTATCTTTGTGTAACAGAGTCACCCTACATTCATTCCACACTCTTGGCACTCTCTCTCCTCCCACACCTGGTTAAAGAGCTCAGTCATCCTATCAATCAGAACTTCTCCATTTTGTACATCTCATATGGTATCTCATCCGGCCCTGCTGCCTTACCATTCTTTTGCCTTTTCACACATTTCTCCACTTCCTCTCTGCTGATTCTTTCATTCAATTCATCCGCGTCCTTTCTCTCCAGTGTCACACACCCTTCTTTAACATCAAATACCTCACCAACACCTCCAATCTCTTCCCAGAACTCTTTGATCACCTTTCTCATTTCTACCTTAACTGTCACCACTGTCCCATTCACCTTGAGGCTCTCCACATTTTCACGGTCAGACATCCCCTCACTCCTCAGGAATCTATACCATTCTTTGCCACCTTCCACGCCTTTCTCTCTGAGGGACTGAATCACGCTTCTCTCACACCTACCCTTGGCATTCATTATCTTTCGCTTCGTCACTCGCTGCTGCCTCATATATGCTGTCCATGCATTCAGGTAATCACTTTCTGCCTCTTCATGCCTCCTCTTTCTCAGCTGTCTACACACCCTATTTAATCTCTCTCTCTCTCTCTCCTGGCATCCCTAACCTCACCGTTCCACCACGTCTTACATGTATGCTTTCTGGCACTCGTTCTCACATACCCTATCTGGCTGGCAGCTGTGTTTCTCACATTTTCAACAAATCTATCATTCAATTCATCCACATCATTCAAGCTTTCATCTTCCTAGCATCTCTCACTCAGGTCTACGTGGAAATTCTCCCATCCTGCATCTCTTACGAGTAGCCTCCACCTTCTCCTCTTAGCTTTTGTATTCCTATTCTGTCTCCCATTCAACTTACACTCCAGCACCAGCATGTTATGGTCCGAGACAATGTCAATCGTTCCATCTTCGTCAATCCACATGCGGTCCACCATCTCACGCATTCTCCTATTCACTAGCATATAATCAATCGCAGACTCCTGGTTCCTCGCACACCACGTCACTCGTCCTTCAGCCAGGGTCTTGTTCAGGTTCTCCAACTCCATCTCATTTACAAAGCCGTCAAGCATTTCTCCATTCCTGTTCATTTGCTCGCCTAGTATACCTACATGTGCATTCATATCTCCCATAACAATCACTCTCTCCAGCACATTCTCCCACGATCTTCCTTAGAATACCATACTTCCTGCTGTTCTCTGTCACTACTCTCTCACCCTCTACTGTCATGTATACTACAATCACCACCAAACTTTCACACTTCCTATGCTCACCTGTGCACTCTACCTTCACTGCTAGAATATCCTCACTCATGGCACAGCTTCCTACATCTAGTTTTTCTACTCTAAAATTCCTTTCCTTCCTGTACATGATAGCTACCCCTCCTCCTACTCTGTCCTGAATCTTCCGTCCCTTTCCATTCATCACACACTCACTACCATCCACTTGCACATCATCCTTCAGGTGTGTCTCTGTCATTCCGACTATGTCAAAATGCCACTCTTCGAGCTCCTTAGACACGTCCTCAAATTTCCCAGTGCCCCATCCTCTCACATTCACACACCCAATCTTCACGCATCCTGACGCCCCATGGGTACCTCCTCTTCCTTTCACATTCGCACACTCTTTTGCCGCAGGTTCCCTTTTTCTCGGTAGCCTGCTCTCTTTATTGCTTCTGTCCTCCTTTTCTCTCATAAAAACACCCACCCCTCCTCTTCAGATTCTATCCTATTCCTTCGTACCTTCCTCCCATTGCTGAGCCCACTCCACCAGGTTCCAAGCCACCCACCCACACCTTTCCTATATTGGACATATGCACTTTGTCCTGTGTCCACACCTGTCTCCAGTCCATCCTCTCCTACAACTGCATCCTGTCACATTTCCAGTCTTCCAGCCTTCCTACTAACTTTCCATTTACCCATCTCCTCTCCTGGCCAAAAACCTGACCTTCCTTGTCCCGCCTCTTAAGGATACACATCATCAAGGGCCTCCTGTGTATCTTGTGCTCTACCACTCTAACTATTTCCTCCATCACCCTAACTGTCTCCCATCCTCCTATATCTTCCAGCCCATTTCCTCCTCCCTCTATCACCACCAGGTCTTCGGGCTCCATCTGGTGGAGGGAATTCATCACCGCCTCACGGATGCCCCGGATATTGGCCCCTGGTCTGCTCTTGTCCATCACCTTGTAGCCACCTTTGGACAGGGAGTATATCTCTTTTCCTATTCCTCTCATCAGGCTGTCTCCAGACAGCCACATCCTCCTAACTTTACTCCCTGTCTTGAGCCACAGTCACTTGCCATCCTGGATATATCTCCAAGATTGCTGACCTACGCCCATCCACGCCGACTCAACATTACCCTGGTCCTCCTTATCTCTCTTTCCATTGACCTGTGTCTGGCTGGGGGTATCCTGTACTTTCTTGCTCCTAGCTCCTCCCCTGGCCTCCTCCTGTACCTTCGACTCCTTACTTGCCTCCTCCAAGCTTCTTCTTCCATCCTCAATTCTTCACCGCCACTTCCCTTGGCTACCACACAGTCTGTTACAGCCTTGTTGCTGTAAGAGTGGTCAGACTCCTGTGGGGTCAACGCACACGTGGCGCCCCCTACCACCTCTACTTCTCTCTCACTACTAGGGCCAGGGGCCTCCCCTGTCTTACCCGTGTCTCCCTCATTCTTTGCTTTAAGTTTCTCCTCCCACCATGCCCTGGTAGTGTCTAGGCACTCAGGGCATAGGCCTATAAGGAAGTTATTGCTCAGCAGCCTCTGACTAGCTTCCTTCAGGCCCACATATCACGTGTGGTACTAATCACCGCAAAACTCACACGCTATAGAATTTCCCCTATTATTCACCTCACCTTTGCATACCTTACAGTCATTATCGTGTTTGTAGTACATTTTCCTGATCTTGATCTTGATGCCACATTCTCTCCAGATACTCCTTCACAGCCTCTATCATCCTTTCACTCATCTCTCTACACAGTTCCAGCAGCACCACCATCCATTCCCTTCCTGTCTTCTCCACTCTTTCATTCCTATTATGCCCTAATTCACTCAAAATCACTTGCATCATCTCATACCTGTCTCTCTCATACTTCTCACACTCCAGCATGACATGCTGTGTACCTTGGTGCATTCAGTGCCATTCTACCTATTCTATTCTGTCCCACTTCTAGCTTGTCAATTTCACTTTCATTCCATGCAATCACATCCATACCATACATTATGCTGGGCACAGCCACACTCTTCCACACCTCTCTCAGCACATCATATTTGCCTGCTCTCATTCTTTCTGCACTCCCCAATCATCCTACCCACAGATTCACTAAGCCTAACTTTTTATTCTTTGTCTTTTCACATCCACTTGGACTCACCCACATCCCCAAGTACTTATATTCTCGTGCCTGATTCATCTCATTCTCTCTAATTTTTCCATACTGCATTGCCTTCATCCTCAGACCTATTCACTATCATCACCTTACTTTTCTCACTACTAAACCCAACTCCAAAGTCTCTCCCATATCCATCCACAACATCCAGCATTCTCCGCAACTCAGCTGCTGATTCACTCATGACCACCACATCATCTGCATAAAGGAGCATGCCCCTATCTTCTCATTCCCAACTCTTACTCCTGCATTCATTCTTCTCAATCTGGCTGCTAAGTGAAAAGGGTTGGTGACAAAATACATCCTTGCCTAACTACTCTCTCACTCTTCACCCAGTCTGTCTCTATATCTCCCAGTCTGTATTTAGCTTTGGTGTCAACATACATGCTATGCACTATGTTGATTATTTTTTTCACTCAACCCAATCTTTCCTAAGACTCTTACAAACATTTCTCTATCCACCCTATCATAAGCTTTTTCTATATCAAAAAAACCTAAATACAGTTTACCTCCCTCCTTTCTTTTTTTCTCAATAATTTCATTCACCACAAACAAGTTATCCTCAGCCCTCCTGTCCACGCAGAAACCATTCTGTTCCTCACCTAACACTCCAGCTCGCTCTATCCATTTACACAATCTTTCATTCAGCACTCCACTAAATACTTTACCTACTGTATTTAATAATGCAATCGGCCTATAGTTCTTCAGCTCTTGTGTCCTCCCTTATGCAACAGAGTCACCCTGCATTCATTCCACATTCTTGGCACCCTCTCTTCCTCCCACACCTGGTTAAACACCTCAGTCATCCTGTCAATAACAACCTCCCCACCATTTTTATACATCTCATATGGTATCCCATCTAATCCTGCTGCCTTCCTGTTCTTCTGCCTTTTCACACATCTCTCTACCTCCTCCTTGCTGATTCTCTCATTCAGTTCCTCTGCATTCTTCCTCTCCAGAGTCACACATCCTTCTCTCACACCAAATACTTCACCTACACCACCCACCTCTTCCCAGAACTGTCTAATTGCCTCCCTGATCTCATTCTTCTCTGTTATAACTTCCCCATTCACTTTGAAACTCTCCACACCACCATTCTCTGACATATTCTCACCTCTCATGAACTTGTACCATTCACGGTCACCTTCCATGCCTTTCTCTCTTAAAGATTCAATCACACTTCTTTCACACTTCACTTTAACCTTCATTATCATTCGCCTTGTGAGTCTCTGTTGTTTCACATATGCTGCCAATGCATTCAGGTACTCATTCTCTGCCTCATTGCTTTCATGTCTCTTATTTTCTCAACCTGGGGTATGCGTACCCCCAGAGGTACTTAAGAGGAAATTTTGGGGTACATGGCAGGTTTCTCAAAATACTTCAGCTTTGAATAACTGCAAATTTGTTTATAGTATAAAATGTGGCTTACATGTGCTAGGCTGGATGTGTCCTTCATTAGAACCAGGACACGTTAACAACGTTAACAAGGAAACTCTTGGAGTTATATCACTTGAGAGGAAACACTCTTGGATAACAGTTGCCACACAACCTTGCAAACCTATAATATTTGTTCCAATTTATTATTTTATGTTATTCACACACAGTGACTTATGTATCACTATCACTAGTTACAAGTTGCAACTAGCCGGAAGCAACACTAGTTCACTGCCATAATGATCAAAAATTGTCTGATATATTTCCTTTTTTGGTAAATGTATTGAATGTAAGTCACATATAGTGTCTCCCAGTGAGGTACCAGTTCCTATCGACACTACCTCATAGAAACATACTAATATTAATTTAAAAAATTGTCTGTTCCACATATATAACACAAATTAAACTTAGAAAAAAAAAAGCCTTTGTATGAAGTGAACATTTTCTTTACTTGGAACAATGCGCAATTGTTTATAAAGTGAGAATAGGATCTCTATTCATGCAGCTAAGAATTTATTATTCCCTCATAGTCTTGCTGGTTATTTTTTGTCCTACTATTTGTTAAATATCTAATATATACATGTCTACAATAACCTCTAATAGCAGAAAGAAGAGTTAATAGGAGTAGCGGTACCTAATTAGGCAGAGTTGGAAGTCAATATATGTGGTAAGCGTGTCATCAATCAGTAACATTCAGTAGTTCAGATAACCATACGATATGAAATACCACAACCAGGCAGTGGTAGCACTGAGACGAGTTTCAAAGCACGCGGTTTGAGAGTTGTTTGCTTATGGTCATAGGTGGCGTTGGTGTGAAATAAGCTAACTGGCAACCACAAGGCACACACACAGTTCTCTGCAAGCAGTTGCACAGTACGGACGTACCTCTCTGCATCTCCCCAGCGAAGCCGAGAAGAACACCCAACCTGTCTCCTCATTGGTCGGTTCACCGTCTCCCACGGAGCGGACAGGCTGAAACCAATCTGGGTTGCTGCGCCGGGCTCGGTCAGCCCCTGGTTGGGTGACCACCTAAACTTGCTACAAGTTTACTGTTTGTGAACCTTAAAGAACTGAAAAGGATTCCAGACAACTGAGCAGCCTAGCTCATCTTAGTTTGTTTTAGACAAACGATCTTTCTCTACCACCAAATTTCCTTTTCTGCCTTAGTGTCCGCCTGCTGGCGAAGGTGAACCCCAAGGCTATATGCGTGAGGGGGGCCCTTAGAGGGCTGCCTTAAACCAGCAGGTTAGGTTGGGCAACAAGCTCGGGTTAGAGTTAGGTGCAGTCCAGGGTGGTCGCGACGGTCACTAGTGATCGGGTCACTAAACTGGTCTGCATAGGCAGGCTCCTCCATTTTTTCTTTCCACAGCTGGGTCGTATGTCGGGCTTCGGCCCCTTGTAGGATTCTTTTTACCACACACATCACTACCACTATCTGCTCACGGCTTCACACACACACACACACCTACACCCTGCACCACCACCACTATTTGCTCACGGCTTCACGCACATACACATCAACACCCCACAACACTAAGACATCCATGCAACCATGGCGAGGGTCCGGATAAAACACCCTCACCCCAACAACCAGTCGAAACTGCAGCTACTACGCGCCCTCTCGGAGCACCTGATTTACGCGACTCGCATCATCCTGACTCCGGACTCTTTCATCGTTCTCACTCGCTCTGATGAAGACATAGACAGCATCTTTGAAAAAGACTGCAATGAGACGCTGCATGAGGCGGGCTTTGAACCCATCCTCCCCCCAGAAATGAGGGCAAAGAGAACAGTCCTCGTGTTTAACACTGACGACTACATCCTCTCTCACTCCGAGGATGAAATTAAACAAGAAATTATCCACGAGAACATCTGGATCAAGCAAGGGATCGACTCAATCTTTAAGATCCCCTCATCAAAAATCATCAAAATCTGCTTCAACAGCACCAATGCTGCTAAACTGGCTACTGATAAAGGTCTTCTAGCTTTCCACATGAGCATTCCATCATATAATGTAAAA
Organism: Portunus trituberculatus; assembly: GCF_017591435.1. NCBI lineage: Eukaryota > Metazoa > Arthropoda > Malacostraca > Decapoda > Portunidae > Portunus > Portunus trituberculatus. The sequence continues at coordinate 5,309,963 of NC_059260.1, read as the reverse complement.
GTGGAAGAATTCATTCCCATTACCACGTGCATGAGATGCTATGCTATAGAGCAGCACACTACCAACAAATGCACCATGCCAGAAACACACACAGTATGCTCAGAATGTGCCAGTGATAAGCATACATGGAAATCATGCACATCGAACACCAAAAAATGCCTCAACTGCCATGGTCCACACCGCACATTAGCAAACAAGTGCCCCATGAGAAAGAAAATCAAAGAAGAGAAGAGAAAACAAAACATAATCAACAGCAAATCATACAGCCAGGCCACCCAAAACACCACAAACTCCAACAACACAAACATAAATAACATCAACATTGAAAAAGACACGGCCACAAGAATTCTAACGTGCATCCTGCACTCCCATCTGCTGAACATAAACAACCCTGGATCATATAATGATGAGCTAAACAAGCTATTCAAGCTCAATAACCTTCCTCCATAATCCTCCCTCCCAACCCGCCATCCAAAGACATCATTAACCCAAAAACAGACCACAAAATCAACACCAAGGAGGTCCAGGTGGCCAACGAGCCAGAGGAAGTTCTAGAGGAAGAAACAGAAATTGAAGAAATAGAAGAAGAGGCAGAAGAATCAATCTTCACAACACAAGCTACTGGAAAAATAAAACCACTACAACCCACACCAACTCCAAAAATACAAGGGAAAAATATTGGCCTAAAACTAATCACAAAAAGAACAGCCGGATGGCCGGATGATCTAGAGCCTGCTGAAATAAAAAACAACATCAAAAAAGGAATCTATAAATTTACATATACTTCAACAGCTTACACTGACGAAGAAATCCTCTCACTGATCGCCAATGACAAAATCAACCTATCAGGAGTGTTTACGACTCTGGACACCGCAAACTTCAATAAGATCCGCTGCGGTGTAGAACACGAAAGCACCACTCACAAAAAGATTACCCGCACCACAAACAAATAAACTCACTCACACTACCCACACCACAATCAACACCAACAGATACAAACAAAACACCATGGCTAACAGACACACAATCACCATACTACAACACAACGTACACACATGGAAAACCAACAAAAACACACTATCAAACATTTACAGGGAATTAAATCCTGATGTACTACTGCTAAACAGTCACGGCCTACCACAAAACGAACACATAAAACTACACACATATCACACATATAACATCAACTCATCTGGAGAACCACATGATGGATCTGCAATCCTCATCAAAAATAATATAAAACACACACTCAAAGACAACTTTGACACAGACATACTACAGATCACAATAGATACCAACACGGGACCAGTCAATATAGCCACAACCTACCTCCCCCCCAGACGCCCCTACCTTCCATTCACAGACTTCCACACCCTTGCCAAACAAGCACAACCCACATATATCATTGGCGACTTGAATGCCCATCACCCAACACTTGACAACAGACCAAGCAACACAGTAGGGAAATCACTCATAAAGATGGTTCAACTTAACCAGTTACAACACTTGGGCCCCAACTTCCCCACCTACCTCTCACACAACGCAGCCACCACACCAGACACCATATTCGCCAACAGACACACATACCACAACATACACACCCAACAAGGACCTACCACCCCCTCTGATCACCTTCCTATCATCATCACCATCACTTCACAACCCATACACATACACTCACCTCCAACATATAATATACATAAAGCAGACTGGGAAAAATTTCAGGAAATAGCCACTTTAAAAACACAAGACATAAACACGCAACCAGACATCACACAAAACACACTAGACTCCTCTATAGAACAGTGGATCAACGCTATAAAATACTCCATGACACAAGCCATCCCCACCTCCAACAAAAAGACCACTCAAAAACCAATCTACAACAACAAAATAAAAGAACTACAATTCTGGGCAAAAAGACTACTCGACAACAGCATATTACAAGGATGGACATACACAACATACATTGCCTACAAAAAGATCAGACAATACATCACCGAGGAATGCAAAACACAAAATAGAGTTAACTGGGAAAACAAAATAAAATCACTCAACACTCTCCACTCCAACCCCCAAAAATTCTGGCACAACATTAAAATATTAAAAGGCAATCCATCCACTCCCACACCCTACATAATCAACAACAACCAGAAAATTTTTAAACCTGAAGACAAGGAGGTTATTTTCAGAGAGATATGGAGGAATGTCTTCAGAATAAGCCCACAAGAAAATCAACAATATGACCAAGCAACAGAAAATATGGTGGCCAAACTAATACTACTACCAAAACCAGATATAGGTTGGGTGAAAGTGAGATAAAGTTTGAGAGTAAAAGGTGACGGGCGGACAACACTAGCGAGCTTTCCTCTCAGTATTAAATTTATACTCGTTGGCTTGGAGTGTTGTGATTTGCTGCCAGCAGTTGACGGTATCGTACCGGAAAGCACTAAGTCTGCGACACAATACTGTTTTCTATGTACTGCATGGACTTGTCTGTTGTTTGCTATACTCAAGTGAAATTATGTATCAGTATACATCCGTTGATAATAGTATGAAATGATAAATTGCTTGCCTTGATACAATTTTATGCTGTTTTAAGAACATCATCTGAAATTATGAATTCAGGCTCAAACAATGTTATACGCAGTCAGTTATCATGAAATTAATTTACTTAAATTTCAGATGCATTTGTGTGCAACTATACACCCGTGTAAGCTTGTAAAACCTGCCCCAAAAAGTACTTATTTTCCAGCAAGGATTACAAAATCTAGCGCTGTCTGGCATCAAAACGCTGAGTGCGAACAGGCTAATTGATTAGGGAGCTGAGATTCTAACAGATGGCGCGCGGATCGCAGGTAGTAAGGGGGTGAGGGATGGGGGTGTCCATCAGCGAGGGAGGATGACTGGATGAGCGCTGTTACAATATTCAGTCAGTCACTCAGTCTCAGTCACGAGAAGGAGCGCAAGACACATCAGCCATTGCCCACCTCCGCCTGGGCTACACCACGCTCAATGCTCACTTGCACCGCCTACGTCTGTCTCCTGACCCCTTCTGCCCTTGGTGTAGGACTGCCCCTGAGGCCATGGAACATTTTCTACTTCAGTGCCCACGCTTCCACTCTCAACACGCTGCACTACACATTTCGGCTCTCCGCCCTGCAGTGCTTCCAGGAGTTGATGAAAGCTTACCCTAGATTCGAGTGTTTTACCCTAGATCGTCAAAGTTGCCCATTAATTGTTGATTAATGCACTCTTATCATACATAAGTTTAAATATTGCCCCCCGACCCCGAAACACACACACAGGACTGCACACTACAGCCACTACTGTGGCTGCTCTGTGTGGACTCGTCCTCGCAAGTGACTGACTCTGTGTGTGAACTGTGATCTAACCGTCCGAAGGTCCAAAACGTGTATGTGTAGTAGACGGGTGAGTGGAGACTGGGGAGAAAGGGGATGGGGTGGGGGTGTGAAGGGATGATACAAGTCACGGGGATGATTGTGTATATGAATCGAACATGAAAGAGAACCAGCCTGCCACCAGATTGGCACCATTCCAAGCACACCTATCCATAGGATGGTAGATTACCATAAAATGACCTTAGTTTATGCATTACCCTAAACACTACCCTAAGAAGGGTCCAATTACCCTAGTATAGGGTATTTTACCCTAAAATGGAAGCACTGCCGCCCTGGCTGGCTGGCTATCACAACACTCGACCTGCCCACCCTCTTGGCGGCCTCTGGCGTCCACCGCTTGCTTCTAACAGATGGCAGCACCGTCGCTGTCCTCCAAATTTTAACCCACACCACAACTTCCTCTGTATCTTCCTTGGGCGGGCCCGTCACTGTGGTGAGGGCGAAAGGGATCAATAAGGGGCGGTGCTCAATATAATGATTTATTGAAACTCAAACAATACCTGTGTCAGACAATCAATAAAAAATCATTAACTGCTTACATCCTTGAAACATTATTGCCGTAACATTAAAAATTGTAAAACACTTTTCTTCCCTCGAATGTGGAGGGGAAGGGGGGGAGGAGGCGGGGGGCGGTGAGGGGGGCGACCAAAATGTGAACAGCACAACAACCCACCGCCCACGGCAAGGCGCGAGCGGGACGGAGCCACGCCTCGTGTGTGTGTGAGGAGGCGCGGGCACATGGGCATGGGTGAGGGGTGGATGGCGGGGGGCGTCAGGCCACGCCCGCCCCACCCCGCCCCGCCTCGCCCCGCTCCGCCGATACCCAGTGCACATCCTCCCCCGCCCCGCCCCCCACGCCGTGTCCCGCCGCGCCCACACACGCGCACCTGAAACACACACCTGTCCGGGGGTAATGTTTGGCACTAGCTGTGGGGGCGCCGCCGCCGCGCGTGGGCGGGGCGCTGCACGCAATGACTGGCACTTAGATAATACTGTTTGTTATCGTGGTGAGTGGGCGGGTGTGGGCGGGGTGGGCGGGCCAGCGGAAAAAACGATGAAATTGACTTGCTTTTACACTAATTATTATTATTAATATTATTATTAATATTAATATTAATATTATTATTATTATATAAAGTTTTAGAACTACTTCACAGATGATCAACGGAGCCACACACTGAGACACGGTGATATGTTTTTTTGTTATTTTTTTATGACATTTTTTGTTATTTATGGATTTTTTTGTGTTTTATTTATGTTTTTTTTTTTTAGTTTTTAACCTCCTCTGTGACTAGCACTTGTTTTTGTTGTTGTTTGGTTGTTTGTTTGTTTGTCCCCCTCCTCGCTTTTCTGTTTGTTTACATTACTATGTTTTTTTATTATAAATGCACGAAGGATGATTTGTTAGTTTGTGTGTGAGTAAATGTTTTGTTTGTTGCAGTGTGTGTGTGTGTGTGTGTGTGTGTGTGTGTGTGTGTGTGTGTGTGTGTGTGTGTGTGTGTGTGTGTGTGTGTGTGTGTTCATCCTCCGCGCTGACTAGTGATTGACAACACTGTTTTTCATTTCACTTGTGTTGTTTGCTGGTGGTGGTGGTGGTGTGGTGGTGATGGTGGTGGTTGTGGTGGTGGTAATGGTGGTCGTGTCAGTGCTTGTGGTGGTGGTGGTGGTGTTCGTGGTAGTGGTGGTGGCGGTGAGCATACTTCCGGTGTTTGTTTGTTTGTGTAATTGTTTGTGACCTGCTTGTGGCCACTCCCCTTATCTCCCCCCTCCCCTCACCTACCACCCCCCACCACCCACCCACCCACCCACCTTCCCATGGGCCACACACACACACACACACACACACACACACACACACACACTCACGTATCTATGTAGCCACTTAGAACCAGGTGATAAAACAGTAAAGTAATTAGAGACAGGTGTGTGTGTATATGTGTGTGTGTGTGTGTGTGTGTGTGTGTGTGTGTGTGTGTGTGTGTGTGTGTGTGTGTGTGTATGTGTGTGTATGTGTATGTGTGTGTGTGTAGATAGACCAGGAAAATTAACCATAAAACAGTAGTAGCAATTGAAATGAAGATAGTAGTAGTAGTAGTAGTAGTAGTAGTGACTATGGTGGTGGTGGTGGTGGTGGTCATCGGGGCACAACCAACAAGCAAATGAAAACAATAAAGATAACAAGAAAATAGTTAACAATAATGGTTATCACCTGGTGTTGATTAGCCTAAGTTTACACCTGCGCTCGGGACAGACAGACAGACAGGTGTGAACAGACGAGATAATCATGCCATCATACATCCTCCCTTTATGATCTATGTATGAAGTATGCGTGAAGTATGTAGTATGTATACGTATTCATTATAGTGACTCATCATCATCATCATCATCATAAGTCATAGCATCATCATCACAAAACATCATCATCATCATCACCTCAGTTTTTTTTCTCTCTTCCTTTCTTTCATTCTTTCAAAACACATATTTTATACTTTTTTTTATATATATATATTTTTTTGGTATTTTTTTATGTTGGGTTTTGTAGTTTTTTTTTTATACATTTTTTTTATATATATTATTTTTACATTCCCCCCAAACAGTACAAAAAAGAAGTATAGTTAATGAGTAGTGTAGTTACCATTAGCATTATATATCATCAGTGTTTGCGTCGTTCGAGTCAGAGAAAAGAAACTGACTGAAAGACACTTTTTTGTTTTTTGTTTTTTTTTTCATCTGTAATATATTATGAAGTGTACTGAAGATCCTCTGCGTTTTATTTTTTTGTTTATAATACACTTTATGACCCTGTTTAGTTTCTCTTATAAGGCAAACACTAAGAGCGTGAGAAAGCATTTATGTGTGTGTGTGTGTGTGTGTGTGTGTGTGTGTGTGTGTGTTGTGTGTGTGTGTGTGTGTGTGTGTGTGTGTGTGTGTGTGTGTGTGTGTGTGTGTGTGTGTGTGTGTGAGCTACAGGTCGGGTCAGGTTGGGTCAATAAGGTGGTGGTGGTGGTGGTGGTGGTCAAGGTAGTGGTGGTGGTGATCAAGGTAGTGGTAGTGGTAGTGGTGGAGGAGGAGGAGGAGGAGGAGGAGGAGGAGGAGGAGGAGGAGGAGGAGGAGGAGGAGGAGGAGGAGGAGGAGGAGGAGGTGGTGGTGATGGTGGCGAGACCTAGAAAGGGTGGAGGGCGGGGTGCTTGGTGGTGGTGGTGGTGGACGTAGCAGAAAATAATAATAATAATATTAATAATAATAATAATAATAATAATAATAATAATGATAATAATAATAATAATTATAATAAAAGGTAACAACAACAACATTAACAACAACAACAACGTCATCGTCCACCTTTCTCCCTTTCCTATCCACCTGCGCAGCTTCACACCTTTAATTAACCTGTGCGTACCTTTGTCCCTACCTGGCGGCACAATCCCAGCCCCCTAGACGCTCATTGGCTGAAGGAGAGCAAGCCCCGCCCACCTCCTCGCTGATTGGCCCACACAGACTCAGGTAACCCGGCCAGCCAATGGGGGGGAGGGGAGGAGGGCGGGGCTGCTCCTGTCACCTGGCCGTCACGTGGGGAGGTACAGGTAAGGCACAGGAGTGATATGTTCAGGTGCGTGTCTCACAACCTCTAATTAGCAGGTAAATCTACGAGAAAACAACAACAATAACACTTAGAACTGTGAAGAAGAAGAAAAAACACAACCGGATCGTGATAAACAGGACATGGGAGAGAATGGACGATAATAATAATAATAATAATAATAATAATAATAATAATAATAATAATAATAATAATAATAATAATAATGGTGAAATTAAATATACAATATTATTATTTTTTTTTTGTATTTTTTTCTTTTCACTTTCTTTTTTTCAGTTTTTGAGATTAAAAATATTTTGAAATGACGAAAAGAAAAGGAAAAGGAATTACTAATATTTGATGTGTGTGTGTGTGTGTGTGTGTGTGTGTGTGTGTGTGTGTGTGTGTGTGTGTGTGGGCGCGCGCACCCCGCCTCTCCACTGTGCGCCACACATGAAGTCCACTGACGGCCTAAAGAAAGAAAGAAAGAAAGAAAGAAAGAAAGAGAGAGAGAGAGAGAGAGAGAGAGAGAGAGAGAGAGAGAGAGAGAGAGATGAATAGAAAGACAGAGAGACACAGATAATAAGATCAAAAGAGAAGAAAAGGAGGCAAATAACAAGTAAAAAGCGTAAGAAAGGAGAGAAAAGAAGGACACCAAATAAAAGGAAGAAGAAAAATAGAAATAAAACAGAATGAAAAACAAGAAAAAGCGAGCAATGCAGAGGCAAACAATGGACGAACGAACTAACAAACAAACGAACAAATTTGGTTTCACTGACCCTGAGTAAATTGATTTTTTTTTTTTCACAACAAAAATAAAAGAGAGAGAGAGAGAGAGAGAGAGAGAGAGAGAGAGAGAGAGAGAGAGAGAGAGAGAGAGAGAGAGAGAGAGAGAGTCAAAATATAAACAAAACATCAATTAGACACAAAATAGATAATAAAAAAAGAGAGAAAAGAACAAGAAAAAGGAGAAGAAAGATGATAAAATGCTAAGCTAAACAGGAAGACAGGAAAAAACAACAACAACAACAAAGGGAACAGGTCATAAGGAGTTGGGGGTGGGGGGGGTTCAGGTCAGAGGTCACAGGTAAAAGGTCAAATGATACATAATAGGCAGGGTCGAGTTAATGTTTCTATGTCAAGGGGTATCCTATTCTGAAACGACTAACTTTGTTTAGTAATATTTTTTTTAAACACGTAGTATTGCCAAGGCCTTTAAACTGCATCAGGAAGGGTGGGGGGGAGGGCCTCTCTCTTTCTTACTGGAGGAGGAGAAGAGGAGGAGGAGGAGGAGGAGGAGGAGGATTTTTTGTTTCCATCCCTTTTTTTTTTTTTTCGCTATCTTCCTATTGTTTTCTCTATCTTCCCTTTCTTCTTTCTTTATTTTCATGACACTCATTTTTCTTTTCTTCTTCTTTTTCTATCTCTTTCTTCTTTTCATGATTTTAAGTTTTTTTCCTTCTTCTCTACCTCTTCTTTCCTCTTCATTTTTCCTTTTCTTTATTTTCATGCCATTCGTTTTCTGTTTCATTTGAATTTTCTTCTTCTGTTTTTCGTTTTCTCTATCTACTCTCCTTTCTTCTCCTTTTCCTCCTCTTCCTGTTCCTATTGAAGGAGGATGAAGGAGGAGGAGGAGGAAAAGGAGGAAAGAAAAGAGATTTTCAGGTTAATCTTCCCTCCCCCCCCTTTTTATTTTCCTAACCCTCTTCCTCCTCCTCCTCCTCCTCTTAATGCCAAAGGAAGATTAAAAGTTTCATTCAATTTTCCTTAGTTACTCCTCGTGTCTTAAATCCTGTACACCTCTTCCTTTCTCCTCCTCCTCCCTCCTCCTCCTCCTCCTCCTCCTTCTTCTTCCTCCTCCTCCTCCTCCTCCTCCCCTCCACTTATTTAACACTATCCACTTTATATTGCATTATTAACAAAGTAATGAATAACAAGATCAACCACAGTGAAAAACGGAAAGTGGAGAGAGAACACCGAATGAGAGAAGAGTTATCCATTATTATTCATCTCCTCCTTCTCCTCCTCTTCCTCTTCCTTCTCTTCCTCCTCCTCCTCCTCCTTCTTCTTCTCACTCCTGCATATACAAATGAGTTAGTCTGTTACACCTCCATCTATTGCTTATTATTAGGTGTGTGTGTGTGTGTGTGTGTGTGTGTGTGTGTGTGTGTGTGTGTGTGTGTGTGTGTGTGTGTGTGTGTGTGTGTGTGTGTGTGTGTATTGCCTCGTTAATCTTGGCTTGAGTTTAATGTGTGTGTGTGTGTGTGTGTGTGTGTGTGTGTGTGTGTGTGTGTGTGTGTGTGTGTGTGTGTGTGTGTGAAGGCTTGGTGGGGTGCACTGCCTGCCTGACTGACTGACTGACTGATGAAATAACTGAATATATGGCGATTCTTACTGATTGATTGACTGACTAACTGGTAATGTGGTTAAGTCGAGTCGTTTTTTGACTGACTGACTGACTCACTCACTCATTCATTCTCTATTCCTTGCGTGAGTGTGTGAGGGAAGAGATGGAGAGAAAAAAAAGAGGAAAAGAGAGAAAGAAAGAGAGAAAAGTGGTCTTCTCTTTCTTTCATTCTTCTTCTCTCTTTTCACTCCATCCTTGCTAACACACACACACACACACACACACACACCCCACCAAGGCCTTTATACGTATATGAGAGCCTATATAACAAACAAACAAACGAATAAACAAAGGCTAAAATATCACCAAAAAATGAACACACACACACACACACACCTGTATTGTTCTCCACATAAGTGAATTAACCAACAAATGAAGACACACAGACAGACAGACAGGTAAAGAGACAGACACACAGACAGACAGACAGGTACACTTCACTACCTATTCGTCTGTCAAAGGATAAAAAACAATTATAAATAAATAATAATAATAATAATAATAATAATAATAATAATAATAATAATAATAACGCGTCTAATAAATAACGTCTTCATTTTCTATTCCTCGTTATCAGTCATCACTTTTTTCTTCACTTCAATAAAAACACAACGCAAATTTTTCTTTTTCTCTTATCAGCAAACAAGCAAACTAATGGATAGTGTAATTTTTCTTTTTCTCTTATCAGCAAACAAGCAAACTAATGGATAGTGTATGTGATAGATACATAAATGGATAGATAGATAAATAGGCAAATAGATAGATAGACAGACAACTAACTGGTGGGGGAAAAAATACAAGTGAATGAAAGAAGGAAGACGAAATTAAATTGATGTAAAAAATACAGAAAAAAAACGAGAAAAAGGATAAAGTCAAAGAAAACGTTGACAAGAATTTGGGAAGAAAAAAAAAAAATGAAAAAGTAAGAATGAAGAATTAAAAACAAGAAAGGAAAAAAAAGGGTGTTTAAAATTGAAGGTGGCGCCATTAATCAGAATAAGGCGTCTTTTGGGAATTGTCTGGCACTGGAATGCAGAAAAGCAGAGCGGGACGATCTTTAGAGGCACGGAGTGAGGCAAGTGCGCGGGAAAACTGAGATCTGTCACCGCTATCTTCTCTCTCCCTCTCTTTCTCTCTCTTGCTCTCTCCTTTTCTCCCTTTCTCTAACTCAGTCTCTCTTATTTTCCTCTATCTATCTATATTGTTATCACTCGCGACTTTCTTATATATATATTTTTCTCTCTCTAAGAAGTCGTGATTTATGGGTGAAAGGGTGGTGGTGGTGGTGGTGGTGGTGGTGGTGGTGGTGGTGGGAGGGGCAGGGGAGGGATGGTGAAGACCCCGCCATCTTGGATACGTTGGTTGGGTGAAGGCGCGGTCCCTCCATGTCCGTCACCCAGAGCCGCCTCCCCCTCCCTCGCTTCCTCCTTGTGTCATGTCCGCTCTTACTTTCGTCTGTTTGTCTGTCTATCTGTCTGTCTTGTGTGACACACACACACACACACACACACACACACACACACACACACACACACACACACACACACACATGTCGTCTGGCTGGAGGCTGAGGGGGTTGGGGTGGCTCCAGGTGGGGGAAGGGGGTGATGCTACCTTGGTCGGTCAAGTTCGGGTGTTTGGGGAGGGAGGGTCGTTAGGGGCGGGGCGGGGGTGCGGTCCGAGGGCTGGTGAGAAACCGTTACATACATATAATAATAATATTTGTCTAGAGTAGTAATAGTAGTGGTTACTAAGTCTACGCGTCGCGGCAGCGCCGGCAGCGTGTGGCGTCACCAGGCGTACACGCTGCCTCTGTACGTGTACGTGCGTACGTACGGACGATAAAAAAGACGAACAGAAACAAACACAGAAAACCCATAAGGTCACCGCGGCGGCCACGCGCGGCCCGCGGGACAACAAGATGAACTGACTGACTGACTGACTGGCACACACTCGACTAGACTCGCGGCGCCGGCGGCAGCGGGTAGCCACCGCCGGACTGTGAACTGTAAATGCTGCGTGCCGGGGCGGGGCGCCCCCCGGACCGTCCCTGGGGCGGCGGGAGGGTGTCCCGGCTGGCCCTGGTGGGTCGGGGCGGGGCGGGGTGCGGCGCCCCGCGGCGGCCCTCTAAAGCTACTACTAATAACATACTGGTGAGTATTGTCTTTTACAAAACCCTGTGGCGGGAGCCGTGCGGCGCCGTAACGTGAGGGAGAGAGGTAAGATTAAGAAAATACTGTCCTTTCCATCCTGGCGACACCTAAAGCTTCGAGATAGAAATATTTGAATATGTACCGACACACCGAGTATCCCATGCGTTCCGAGAACTTGTATATGTGAGATTATAAAATTCAGAATGTATCTACAGAACAACACGCTATGTAATGTGTACACACCGGTAGGTAATAACTATTCCCTCCTTGATATACACCACTAACTAGAGAATAAGCTCAACCGTATGATTGACAATATTACCCAAGGTGGAGAAAGTCTTACTTTAGTCATAAAAATAATCATTTCCAGGTCACGTGACTACAGCAGGGGTCGATCAAGCCATGTGTTACGGTAGCCCGGCGAGGCGTGCGTGCGTGCGTGCGTGCGTCCTGCTGCCGCCCCGGAGAGTACAAAACGCGGTACAGTATACAGAGATACAATACTTGGGTTATCACAGTCACATTTCTGGTTCCACGGGCGCCCTCAGATGGTCACGTCTCTTGAGCAAACATGAGGTCACGCCAGAGTCAGGCGGGGCGAGGGGCGCGTCACTCCCCCTCGCCCGGTAACTAAACAGAACAACTTGTACACTGAGCTACACACCGGTCCGGGGGTGACGGCGGCGGCGGCGGCGGCGGCGGCGACCCCGGACACACCAAGAGCGGGAGATAAAACAGGTCAGCAGCTGCTTGTTGTTGTTGTTGTTGCTGTTGTTTCTTGCGGTTGTTGCTGTGCTGTTGTTGTTGTTGTTGTTGTAGATGGTAATGCTGCAGCGGGCCACTTGGCTACAGCGAGGCGCCCCCCCTTGGTCAGCCAGCCCCCCACCTCCCGGTCCCCGCATCCCCGCACCGCCGCCGCGGGGAGGCTGGGGAGGGCTTTGCCACGCTGGGGAATGGGTGGGGGGGAAGGGTGGGGGCGCGGAGCGCGGAGCGCGGCTGAGTTACGTGTTGACCCATTGCGGGAGGGGGTAGGAGTTGGTGGGGGGGGAAAGGGGGCGGTCACCCTTACACACTGAGCCACATGGGCACTGGTGTTGGGGGGGCGCCGGTGTGGTAGATGAAGGGCGGGGCGTGGGTGTGGGTGGGGCGGATACACTGCTAGCCGTGGGGGTGAGGGTGTGTGTGGGGGGCCAGGTCGGGGTTGGGGGTGGCTGGGGTGGTGGGGGTGGTTGGGGCGGGGGGGGCGGGTCGTGCAAGGCTAGCGGGTGGTCACATCAGTGTATCGGCGCGCGCACGATGTGGTTGGGAGCGACGTACTGGTAGCCGACCCCAGCCATGCCCAGGCCAGCTGTCTCCATCGCTATCCTGCAAGAAAACACGGCATCAGTACTGCCACTCAGTCATTCACGCCTCCTCGCCGCCACACACACTCGCTCTGCAACAGAATGCCTCATCTTTACACATACAGACACATCAACTCCGTGACGCGGAGGTAAAGGTTTAGTACCTTCAAGGTCAGCTGATACTAAACCTTTACTCCTTCCTGCCTTTCACTATGCAATGCTTCAGTGGCTGCGGTTCTTGTCATTTTCTCGGGTTCGCCTCCAACGCATCGCTTCCCTCTCCAAATTTCATTACCTCCGGCGTCGGTCAATACCTCCCAATGCACCTTCCCTCCCTCGCGCCTCTCCACAGCCTACCGTCCTCCTTCTCTCCACACTCCACGTCCCCTCGCCCTTCCCTTCCAGCTTCGGGCTGTCAGGCTGCATCCCCCTCCACCACACACCGCGGTGGGGTGTTGTGGAGAGTGGAGGCAGGCGCCACCTCAACCCGCCCGCTGAGCAGCGATGAGCTCCAGGATCCTCTGCCGGTGATGCAGACCAGTGTTGGGTGTTGGCTGTGGTGTGTAGTGTGTGTTGTGACGCTGCGGGACCAGACTGTCGCCACACTTACATATTATTTTGGTAAACTACACGACTGTGCACGTTGGTGTGTGTATGTTTGTGGTGGCAGGAGGGGCTAGTGCGATCTGGTGGCTCGCCGCTGTGAGGGCTATTGGGTTATTCTGCGCATGGCTTAGCCATCAAGGCGTCGCCATTGATGTGATGCAGCATGGTCAAGTCTCGGTAGTTCTGTCCGCGTGTATGGACATGACTCTGTGTAAAGAGGATGAGGGAAGGAGTGAGGGCCTAAGGCCAGATACACCTCCCCAGCGTGGTGGCACCGCTGCTGGCCGTCACGCCGCGAGGCACGCGTCGTCAATACATCGGTTCTGCACAATACCTGCTGACAGGTGACAGCGGCTGTAAAACAATTTTTCGTTATGACACAATCTGAACATCACGAAGGGTTATTCGTCACAACGTGCAGGTATCAGTAATCATCATCAATATTTTTTGAAGGTAATTCCAGAAATGCCGCGCTGCTCAAGACGGGAAGGCCAAGACCGAGAGATGTCCCTTGGCCCTGAGGATGGCCACGTGGCCTGGGGTTCAGGTCAGGCTGAGGCCAAGCGAGGCCATGTGGGGCTTGGGCCAGGTGAGGCCAGGTTCAGGAGAGGCTGGGACCGGATGGGGTTGAGGCCAGGCTGAGTTAAGGTTCAAGAGGTGAGGCCGAGTGAGGGATGAGGGGCAGGTCAAATGAGGCCGGGGTAGGTTCAGGATGGGTGAGACCAGACTGGATTGAGGTGGAGCCAAGGAATGTTCACGGGAAGGCCAGAATGGCCAGAGAGGACACTTGTGGGCCACAGAGGGCCGTGGAGACCACCAAGGCACCGGTAGGTTCAAGAGGGGTCTGGAATGGCGCCGAAGGCCAGAAAAGGTTGAGGGAGTGCCTGTGTAGGCCACGGGAGGCTGCGGTGGGTTCAGGAGGCCATGGGAGGCCACGGCAGGTTCAGGGAAGGCCCTGAAGGATACTGGAGGTTGAAAGGAGGCGGTGGAGGCTGGAGGTAGAGGCTCTGTAGGCCAACACAAGTACTACAAGAGACAGAGAAAGGACGGAGAGCCCTACAGAGGCAGCAAGAGATGCACGCACAAACACACACCACACACACCTCTGCCTTCCAGTCACCTCTAGACACAGCATTGACACATCCACACAAAGCACAGCACTACACTGGGTCACGTCGTCACGTCACCCACGTCTGTGTCGTCACTGGAACAGCCAGACAGGCGCCGGCCGGCACAAGCACCACAAGCACCTACGTGAACTGACCATCACAGGGAAGCACTGACGCCAGTCTAGCCAGTCTACTCTACGTCACCCGGGGATCTGCTGAGTCAGTTGTGCTTAGCATACGTCAACTATTCACACACACACACACACACACACACACACACACACACACACACACACACACACACACACACACAGGCAACTAATTCGTCACATTCTTCGTCTAATGACTCTGAACACCGTCAAGAGAGTTATCAGTTCAAAATGACAAGTTCAATATCAGACAAGTCAGTCACCGACGCCACTCACGCTGCTTTTTTTTTTTGTCTCGCGGATCACAAACACCGTCTTTAGTCAGGTCTGCCTCTCCCAGGCGCCACAAAGGGAGGATTGAAAACATCAGATCAGATGGAGATGCTCGACAAAATCACTGAAGTACTGAGCTGAGCAGTCTTTGGAGTGCAGCGAAGCTCACTTTTAGTCCAAATGGCAAATTTTGGAAAAAAAAAAGTTACAATTGTAACAAACCAAACTAAGGAATTTCAACAATACTTTCACCATTGCTCATAAAAAAAGAAGCGAATTATAAATCTAATAAAATAAATATAGTGATACAAATAACTAATGAAAACGAAGTTACAATACTATAATCAAAACGTACATAATGCACTTCAAAAACAAATAGGTAAATGTAAAGTTTCATAAAACTTGAGTGAGCAAATGAACACGAGAGGCAGCGGCAGCGGCAGCGTGAGTGGCGTGGCGCTGATCGTGGCAACACTGCACAAGACACATCATTAATAGCTAGAAGTATTGCCAGCAGCAGACAGGAGAAAGTGGTCACTAATTAAATGGGATCACGTTAACTTTAGGACGGTAAAGAAAGGTGGATCAGAGAGAGAGAGAGAGAGAGAGAGAGAGAGAGAGAGAGAGAGAGAGAGAGAGAGAGAGAGAGAGAGAGAGAGAGAGAGAGAGAGAGAGAGAGAGAGAGAGAGAGAGAGAGAGTACAGCTAAACAGGACAGACAGACTAATGAAGAAAGCAGGGACAGGAACACTGGACTATAGAAAATGGACGGAATTGATAAGAAAAAGGCTGGAAAGACGGAAGGAAGGAAGGAAGGAAGGAAGGAAGGAAGGAAGGAAGGAAGGAAGTGGGTCTCACCTGGGATAATTGGAGCGAGAGCCAACAACTCCTGAGCGTTGTCTCAACACACAAAGACAAACACACTCACGGACACAATGATAATTTTTAAAAGCACTTTGGAATCTGAATTTTCACTTTTTATGTATTTTCGTGTTAATCTTTAAGCCGTGAGATGACACAGGAACCTTCTCTCACATCACTTTCAAGGCTGTGGTGGTGGTGGTGCCGTCCTCCAAGACAAGGCCAGTGACAGACAGTGGAGGGCTACAGACAAGGGTGGCAGACAGGCAGTAGAGGAAGGGTGAGGCGTCAGCAGGAGAGGAGGCGGGCAAGCTCAGAGTGAAGGGGCGCTGTGTCCTCCCGTGCAGCACAAGCTTTGAGAACACCCCACTCCCTCCTTCACACTGAGCTTCCCTCCACTAGACAGACAGACAGACGGTCAGACACAGCAATAACCTCACAGTAAAGCTCCTCTACCTCACAATGACTAAAAAAAAAAATAAATAAAAAATAAATAAATAAAATCAATACAGAAGCCATTTTTTCACATTACATAATAAACTATACTGTTCAAATTTCAAATCAAGTAGAACTCAGGAATTTAAAAAAAGGAAAAATATCACATGGAAGATAATTTGAAACTATACTTTTTAAAACTTATGTGCTGCGCTTTGAGAGAGAGAGAGAGAGAGAGAGAGAGAGAGAGAGAGAGAGAGAGAGAGAGAGAGAGAGAGAGAGAGAGAGAGAGAGCCACAGTGAGGAGGAGGGCACCACTCGGCAACCATTGACAGGAGTGTTGGTTGGTTGGTGGTTGGTTGGTTGGTTGGTGGTTGGTGGTGGTTGGTTCAGGAGGTGGTGGTGGTGGTGGCGTCCAGTAGTGGTAGAGGTTGGTGGTGGCAGGTGGTGGTGGTGGTGGGAGGCCAGGGCACCACGGGACAGGGCCGGGATAGGATTGGAATGAAAGGCTTTTGTCTTCCTCAAAGTTTTACACATTGTTTAATATCTATTGGAAGAAACATTCACATATTGAGCTCACGACTGAACACCATTATCATTATTATTAATTATTATTATTATTGTTATTATTATTATTATTATATTTTTTTATCATTATTATGATGTAGAGAGACAGAAACTTATTGCAAAACTGTACATTCCATATATTAAGGATGAAAAAAGGGAATAAAGTTAAGGAGTTTTGTACCCACACGAACTTTCTCAAGAGTTACACATTAAATATGTAATAATGCCATATCCTACTATGACTACGCCGGGCACTACGCCACAGACGCCCGGCATGGCAACGCTACGGCAACGCGGCGCCGATCTGGCGACACGCACGGCGGGGGCGGCTCAGCGACACAGCGTGGCACTGGCTCACTGCTGCTGACTCACTGACTCATCACTACTGACTCAGGCGGGCCGAATGAATATTCCTGACACAAATTTCGCATGTTTGAGGTGAGGTGCGTGGAGGAGAGCGGCGCGGGCCGAGCCTGTCGCCAGATGGGCCGCCGGCTGACAAGGAGCATGGCGGACTACCAGACTCAGAGCATTAAGAAACTTGTCACAAGGGTCATCAATTGTTCACTTTTTGCTTCATGTCTATAAAAAACCAAGTGGAACAAAGAATCAATTGTCCTAAGTGATATGTTTGGTTGAGAGGTGGTGGGTGAGCTGGGCCGCGGGCGGGACAACAGGCAGCAGCAGCAGACCGGACTGACTACACCTGTCTCGGCAGCCGCTGGGCCCCGGGGCGGGGCCTGGCCCTGGGAGGCCGCCCGGCCCCGGGGGCAGCGGCTACGGTACTTCTACTCAGATCTGAGGTGCAGGGGTGGTGGTGGTAGTGGTGGTGGTGCCCCGGCCCTGCCTGGATATTGCCCCAGGGGTGAACAGGGCCGGGGCGGGCGGTGGGTGGGAGGCCCCAAGGAGCTGCGGGATGGTGGTGGTTGTGGTGGTGGTGGTGGTGGTGGTTGTGGTGGTGGTGGTGGCGCGGGGGGAGGATGGGGTCTAGTAGGGAGCGAACTTGCTGCGTTTGTTCTCCTTGGGGGAGCCGTTAGTGGGCTGCTGCACCGAGGCCGCGGCGCGCAGCTTGGGCTGGTAGGCCTTGCCGTGGCGGCCGGCCGCTGCCAGCCCAGCCAGGCCCTGGGAGGACTCGGGGGCGAGCAGGGAGGTGAGGGAGGTGAGGCCCTGCAGGCCGGTGAGGGAGGACAAGGCGTTCAGGGCTTGTGGGTTCTTGAGCAGCTGGGCCAGCGGGATGGCACTGGGGCTCAGGCCGCCCGACGTACCCGAACCTGACCCGCCCTTACTTACTTCAAGCTGCGCCTTGTGCAGTTCCATGCTGGGGAAGACAAGGGGCCGCAAGGTTACCATGGCGCCCGCCGCCGTGCCGGCCCCTGAGCCCGCCCGCCCCGCCCCCGCGCTGCCCCTGGGCCAGGCGGGGGCGCTTCCCACACCCACACGGTCTGCCGGACCGCTATGGCATCTTGGCACTGCTTCGCCCGCTGATTTTCTGTTGTTTTTCCAAATGCTCAGTGGAGGAGACTCGCCCGTCGCCGGGGCCAGCGGGGCCAGCGGGGCCACCACCCGGCCGGCCTAACTACACCTCCTCAAGGGACGACTCTCCGCTTTTTGGCTGAACCATTCCCACTAAACTGAAAGATCATCAGAGTTAACGATGGAGTAAACCGTTGT